>NC_056732.1:66105869-66235869 GCF_019279795.1 Protopterus annectens
AATTTTTGTGCCTTTGTGCTGTAACTCAGAGCAGATCTGGGTGTTGCCATTGAGATTATTGACATAGCTATAGAATGCTTTGTGGTTGTCCTTGGAATTAGTGGTGATTTTGTTTTCGTAGCTAGCTTTGGAGGATCTTATAAGGGATCTCAGCTTCTTACTGAGGCTGACCAGGGAGCTCCTTTACTCATGGGATTTTACTCTCTTTTGCAACAGTTTCTTCCTTCTGTTGTACAGTTTGTTTATGGCAGATTGGCTTCCTTTTTTTGGAGGATAGCACCTTGGTTCTGTTTGGGATAGCACGATCCATGCACTCGTGTAAGTGCTTATAGAGTGCATTTGTGTAGGATTCACCAGTTGTAACTGTATTGTCCATCTGCCTGGGTGTCATGAAGTTCACCACTTCTGTCTTAAGAAGCATGAAGTTAGCTTTGGAGAATTTTTTTACTGTGGTTTTCTTAATGGGGGGTGGGGGTGAGATGTGGATATCAAGGGTAATTAGCTTATGGTCGGATCAGACCAACGAGGAGTTGACTTCAGGTGTGGAACACCGGTCACTCATGTTGGTAATGACTAGGTCTAGGATATTGTTGCCCTTGGTGGGGTGTGGATAAGTTGATCTAGGGCATTGGCGTTTATGAATTCCAGAGAGCGTTGAGCTAAGGAGTTGGTACACGAGTAATTTTCCCATTTAATGGTGGAGTAGTTGAAATCGCCCATTATTAGGGTGTTTGGTTGAACCCTAATATTTTCCATTACATCAAGAAAAGAGGAGTGGGAATCCTGGGGCATGGTGGGGGATCTGTAGCAAGCTACAATTTGGATTGCAGTTTTGCCCAGAGTTAGTTACACTTGGATAACCTCGGATGCATTATGCTGAGCAATTAGCCTGGAGGTGTGGATATCCTTAATGAATATGGACACACCTCCGCCTTTGGTGTTTCAGTCTAGGTTAAATGGCCAAAAAGTGTGGTATGAGTTATAGCCTGCTAGTGCAGGGGTGATCTCTGGAGCCTTGAACCAGGTCTCAGTCACTGCACAGATATCGATGTTCTCCATTTTAAGGAGTGCTTCGAGTGAGTGCATTTTGAGATTTAGACTTCTAGCATTGAGTAGCATTACCCTCAGTTTTTGCTTGCCGTTCTTGTTATGGTGGTGAATTTGTTATTTGAACCCTGCCTAAAAAAGGCACTATAGGGTCAGCAAGAGCCTAAGCCAGTGTCCAGAATCCCAGGGGCGACAGGTGCAGGCCATCTATGGCAAAGCATTGTGGTCTGTCGACCATGTCACCCCAAGCAGACAGATACTGGATCCCCTTAGAATGACACCAGAAGCATAGCCAATTGTTGAAATCAATCATTTTGAAGACATCATTTTAGGCAGAGGTAAGATTCCACCTAGGGACAGAGTCATACCTACATCCAGCATACAAGTGGTGACATCTGGTGCATGTCTTTTCATATACCTCATGTTTGTGCACTACAAGTCATTCCAACCACTAAGTCATATTCATATTTGCCCAGTGTGAGAGACTGAAGAGCCCTTGTGAAATGATGGTTCCTGGCACCAGAGGAGCAAGTAACCATTACTCTATCCTTGTCCAACTCAGGAGTATGGTGTCTGTATCTTAGTGAAATCACCATTTATTAGAACATTTCTACTTGTATTCTCTGAACTTGTGGTAGTGGAACACTTATGTCCCACAGGCCCGTGGCTGGCTGCTATATGAGCGAGCGGTACTGCATATATGCTGAGACTTGATTCTTCCAGATTTAGGAGGCTTTTGAAGTGATTTTTAGACAGCCTCGGCATATGTTGATTTGCTGGGTGCATGTACATCTGTGATGCTCACAGACGATTGTTTTAAGTGAGAGGTTTCCCTTATGTTGACAAGATACCTACAATTCTTACAGATCACCTTGTCATTATAGTATTAATTCATTATGCTGCCTAAGGACACCTAGTGCTACAT
Organism: Protopterus annectens; assembly: GCF_019279795.1. Lineage (NCBI taxonomy): Eukaryota > Metazoa > Chordata > Ceratodontiformes > Protopteridae > Protopterus > Protopterus annectens. The sequence goes on from NC_056732.1 coordinate 66,107,842, forward strand.
GGCTGACTAGAGCTGGGACAGAAACTGATTTGACATCCAAGTTGGTCAAATGATTTTATTTCTTGTAAAGGGTAAGTGACACAGCTGTTACTTAAGAGGTAGTCAGCTGATGCTCAGAGTTAAAAGGAAGTTTACAAGTGGTGGCGTAAGGCAGTTAAAATCAGTAGCTGAGGACTTGAAACCTGTGCTGTTTAGATATCAACAGCAGATTATTCCCTTCTCCAAGGGACCCAGAGATCTAATGTTTAACAGCATAGTAATGTGATACACAGGAAGTTAAGACAAGAGGTACAATAACCATCACTACTCAAGTTTATAGTAATAGGTAACTTACAGTTTGCTGTGCACTGAGACTCACAGCACAACAGACAGGAGAAGGTTGAGTGCTAAGTGACTGAGAATGAGAAGGCTGTAAATGTGCATAACAGGGGGTGTTAATACTGTTGATTCTAGTGGCTTGGGTTTATTGCCCAGCAAAATAGAGTACACGAGCAAGCAAGGCACTGCTATTTTAACAGACAGGACATCATTCTGTGTTAGTCTCTCACAAGGCAATGACATTTAGTGCAGGGCTAGAATTTCTGTCAGCATACTCAAGTAAAAACAGTTAGACTCAGAATTTAAATAAAAATAAAATTGCTGTAATCTGGCTGTAGAAGGGATTAGTTGCAAAGTCATGCCCAGTAAAAACCACCCCTCCTCCCGCATCTTAGTTATTTTTGATTTATCATTTGGGGTTGGGATGCAGCCACCTCCATTATAAAAAGGAGCTAGTAAAAAAAATACATAAAGCAGCCAAGTTACGCACAGACACATATGTGTAATAACATTCTAAATTTATCAAAGTGACACGGAGAGCTCACTGGCAGTTCAGGGCTAGAATGCCTTCCACACATTTAGACAAGCTACTACACAAACAGGAACTAAAGATGGAGGTGTCTCGATTTACATCAAAAATAAATATACCTCAAGACTGGTCAAACAGGACAATATATTTGAGCTTCTTCATGTTCAAATTACCGTAGGCAAATTCCCATAGCACTTCCTTGCAAGCTATAGATCCCCCTCTATTACCCAGGAAACCCATAACATGCATTTAAACTTATTGGAAACACTCACCATCCAACCCAATACCATATTCATGGGCAATTTTTATTACCTCTCTGTTAACTGTGAATCATATACAGCACCAAATGACCAGGCACAGATATTCTTGGATTTTATAAATGCAAACTCCTTGGACCAGATTGTCAATACACCGACCAGGGGTACAAACATACTGCATCTGGTCCTCACTAATATGAGTGCAGCACACCACCTATTGTAATGTCTTCTCTGGTAAGGTCAGACCACAAAATGGTCTCCTTTGAAGTAAAAATAAAACCTGGAAACCCAGCTAACCATGGAAAATTTAGGAACTATTCTAAGGCTAACTTTATTCTGTTACGTAATAACCTGACAAACTTTCAAGCTCTCCTAAACCTTGAGAACTACACTGCCTTCGCAGAACTGTTCACAGAAACTGTATACAAGCATGTTAATAGCTGCACAGAGGCAGCTGTACTTACCAGAAAGAAGTACAGAACTAACTCTAGAAACAAGATATCCTGGTAGAATCACAACACCAGTAGGCTGTATAACAGAAGGAAGAAAATCATGGCAAAACTTAGGAGGTGCAGCACCCAGCAAGTTAAAAGTACTCTTACTAAACTAAACAAACAACTCAGAAGACAAATAATCTACCAAAGCCAAATTTGAGAGAAAGTTGACCTCCCAGACCAAGGAAAACCACAAGGCATTCTTAAGCTATGTCCACAACCTCGAAGGCAATACACAATATTAGCTAATCACAGCAAAACACAATATTAGCTGAACTGGAAGTTAGTCAGTGTTTGCTGAATTTTGTTATTTGCTAGTAATTACAGGTGTGGGGTAGTCACATTCTTTGATTTCCTGTCCTTGCCTATTTAAGTGGTACAGTGTGAAATATTTTCTGCTTAAAAACCTCAGCTTTGGCCGGCTAAGAACTTGCTATATTCAACTGGACGTATAAGAGAATTTAAGTACCTTTATCTGCTCTTTTTTTTTCCCAAAAAATACAGTATTTAAATTGATTTTAACTGTGTGGAAGGAATATTAACTGAACTGGAAGTTTTCACTCTGCTCTTCAGTTAGCTCCACCCACCCTCCCTGTTTTTGTTTTGGTTTTGGTTTTGGTTTTGGTGTTAATCTTAGTGGCCTTGCAACTGCCCCCCCTCTTGTAAATTTGTGTTTGGATACTCCTTCTGGGCCCATCTCATTTGCTCACTCAACTGAGTGCAGTGAGATCATATTCTGATTTCAGGCACTCCTACTGTGTACAAAGAGAGCATCTGGGAAACAGAAAAAAAAATTTAAGCTTGTTTCCTGCCTTTCCTGTTAAGTGGTATAGACTGTTTGTAGGCTTCTGAGCCCCAAAGCCCTTCTGTGTTGGAGGGCAGCCTTCTAGCTTAGTTTTTTTTTTTTCTTATAACTAGCCAGTTTTCTAGTTTCAGCACTCAAATCTGTTTCTTTGATCTCAGCACTTGTTCAGAAAAGAAAAAAAAAAATTTCATCTGCTTTTACTGTACTTGTGTTTCTACCTACTTTTTTTACTTTTGCATCATCTTAAAAGTACTCAATTGTATTTATTACTGCTTGGTGTAACTCATTCTAAGCCTTTTGGTTTAAACACTTGGGCTTCGGACCAGTTGTTTTGCACTGAGAGGGTTTGTGGTCTGCACTGTAGTGGCAGAACAGGTAGCTTACATCCTTCTAGGTTGGGAACTGCTGATTGAGGGCTCAGTGTCTGTTATTCTAAAAGTGTATTAATTCTGGTTTAAGCACTTGGGCTTTCAGGCCAGTTATTTTACATTAAGAGGGTTCGTGGTCTGCACTCTTGTGGGAGGAGAGGCTGGACTCTGCCCTTCTGAGCTGGGAATTTCTGGTTGAAGGCTTATAGTGCATGCATATCTGAACTGCTTCTTACTGAAGTTGGTGCACCTTGTTTGCTGTGGCATAGACTGGATTCGGGCCTGCTGGATCTAGCTTTGTTTGTGTAACTTGAGCACTAATCCAGGCATTCTCTAAAGTATTCAATTGTATTTATTACTGCTTGGTAGTAACTTGATTAAAGTGTAGCTATCATTCTAAGTCTTTTGGATTAAGCACTTGGGCTTCAGACCAGTTGTTTTACATTAGGAAAGTTTGTGGCATGCACTGTGGTGGCAGGACAGGTAGCTTTCATCCTTCTAAGTTGGGAACTGCTGATTGAGAGCCCAGTGTCTGTTATTCTTAAAGTGTATTAGTTCTGGTTTAAGCACTTGGGCTTCAGGCCAGTTATTTTACATTAAGAAGGTTTGTGGTCTGCACTCTTGTGGGAGAAGAGGCTGGACTCTGCCCTTCTGAGCTGGGAATTCCTGGTTAAAGGTTTATAGTGCCTGAATATTTGAACTGCATCTTACTGAAATTGGTACACCTTGTTTGCTGTAGCATAGACTAGATCCAGGCCTGCTGAATCTAGCTTTGTTTATATGCTTGTTGTTTGTTTGTTATTTCCCTGGAACGCTAATTCCACCTAATACGCGGCATCTCAGCGCTTCTGTGGATCACTAGTGATATCTGCATTGCTTACTGTACTTATTTCTTTGTTTCACTTGAAAGAAAGTTACTGTTTGTCGTTTTTGCATTTAAGTTACCTGTAACACATTGCACTTAAGTTACCTGGCACTTGCTCACTAAAGCAATTATATAAGTCAGCACTAAAAATTAAAAGCACTACACCCTCACTCCCCACTGGCCCTGGTTTTCAATTATTAAGGAATTCCCAATATTATTCTAGCATGTCCAAAGGTCAGTTGTCAATCTTCTCTCTGGTCCAGCTGATGAATCTAGGAATCTTGAGGCAATGTTACAACTGCCTCATGTACACAGACAACCCTCTCCTCCTCCCAACAAATTCCAGCACATGTGAGAGATACAACCATATAGCCAAACTGGAGGCTAAGCTCTCTCAACTCAGTACTAGCATAACCAGTCAGGGGGAGAAGGAAACCACACTCACTACAATTCCAGTCTCACATAGACCTACCACGACAGCAAACCAAATACATAATCACACAAAAACATACTCGGAGGCTCTAAATAAAGATCTGCCGAAGCCGCAGAGACCTCCAAAGCAGACACCCAAGCAGCCGCTACCCCAAAACAAAACACGTGCAACACATATCTCACAAAGCCAGTGTGCCAAACAGTCACAGCCCTTAAGAATAAACAACACACCTGATACACTTGTAATAGGTGACTCTATCGTCAGGCACACTGACGTCCCGCTCACCAGGCTGAACAAGGAGAGGGTCACGGTGAGCAGCCTGTCGGGCGCTAGGATCCGCCACATAACACAAGCACTCAGGTCACTCCAAGGCAAGTACAAATATGACTCGGTCATTGTCCATGCTGGTGTGAATGACCTGAGACGTACCTCCCTGGACTACATGAAAAGAGACATAAAGGAGCTCTCTGAGCATGTAGCCCAGGCCGGTATGACCCTGACCTTGAGTAGCATCTTACCCTCACCAAGAATGATGCCACAATATGAAGACAAGATGATCAATTTCAACAATTGGCTTAAGTACTGGTGTCATTCAAAGGGGATCCAATGCCTGTCAGCTTGGGATGATATGCTCAACAAGCCACGATGCTTTGCACCTGTCACCCCTGGGCTTTCGGATATTGGCAAAGGCTCTTGCTACCCCCATAGTGCCTTTTTTAGGCAAGGCTCAAAAGACAAACCCACCTCCATAGGTATCACAAGGGATAAGAAACTAAGAGTAATGCTACTCAACGCCAGAAGTCTAAACCTCAAGATGTACGCACTCAGAACTCTCCTTAGCATGGAGAACATCGATATCTGTGCAGTAACAGAAACCTGGTTCAGGGCTCCCGAGAGCACCCCAGCACTACCAGGTTTTACCTCATACCATGCTTTTCAGCCCCAAAACTTGGACCGAACCACAAAAGGAGGGGGAGTATCGATATTCATCAAAGATACCCACACCTCCAGGTTGGTGGCAAAGCACAAAGCATCAGAGACTATCCATGTGCAACTAACAGTGGGTAAAACTGCCTTCCAGTTTATAGCCTGCTACAGACCACCCTCCCAAACCCAGGAACCCCACTCGGCCTTCCTGAGAACACTGGAAAATATGAAGGTCTCTCCAAACACCATTATATTGGGCGACTTCAACTACCCAAACATAGACTGGGAGCATTACTCTAGCTCCAACACCCTAGCCCAAAGGTTCCTAGAATTTATAAACTCAAATGCTATGGAACAACTTGTTACCACTCCCACAAGAGGGGAAAACATACTGGACCTGATCATCACCAACATGGGGACTCTATGCTCCAGACCAGAAGTGTATCCCTCACTGGTAAGATCAGACCATAAACTAATCTCACTGGATATTCACATCCCGACCCCACCCCCTGCCCAGAAAACCACAGTGAAAAACTTCTCTAAAGCAAATTTCACACTCCTCAAAACCAAGGTGGAATCCTTCAAAGCCCCCGGGCCTGTGGAAAATACGACCCAGACCGCAGAATCCTTTATAAACGCATTCTATGAATACCTTCAGGAATGCATGGATCATGCGATCCCAAATAAAACCAAGACCCAATCCTCCAAAGGCAGACATCCTGTCTGGTGGACCCCAGCCATAAACAAACTATACAATAGAAGGAGGAAGCTACTAAATGATAGAGCAAAATCCCAAAAAGGGAAGGCATCACTGATCAGTATTAGCAAAAAACTACGGGCACACATAAAATTGTCTAAGGCTAGCTTCGAGAGAAAAATTGCACAGGACACTAAGGATAATCACAAGGCTTTCATTAGTTATGTTAGGAACCTGGGTGGTAATTCCCAGATATGCTCAGAATTAGTCCAAAATGACAAAAATACACCAAACCCACAGACATTGCCAACATCCTAGCTGACAGGTTCAGCGCAAACTTCTCCCCCCCTCCCCACCAAAAGGGCAAATATCTATCCCAGCAGAGTGTTGCCCCTTGACATCTCAGATGCTCAGGTAAGAGCCGCCCTCACCAAAGCAAAAAACACAGCATCAATGGGACCAGATGGTGTCCCGGGCTGCGTCCTACATGAACTCCAAGAAGAGCTAAACCCAAACATAAAACTACTTTTCAATCTCAGCCTTACTACAGGATATGTGCCCAAAGAGTGGCGTACAGCAACAGTGGTCCCTCTCCATAAAGGTGGTGCCTCAACGGATCCTGGAAACTATTGCCCCATAAGCCTGACTAGCTTGGTCTGCAAAGCTATGGAAAGGATCATCATGGACCTCATAAATAAAGATATTGGGGACCTACAAACACTGGATCCTACCCAGTTCGGCTTTGTTAAGGGCAGATCCTGCCTCTTAAACCTGGTTGATTTTTGAAACAGTCACCAAGGCCATTGACGAGGGAAGGTGGTCCACACAGCCTACTTGGACCTCGCAAAAGCCTTCGATACAATACCCCACTCGGGCATTATAGATAAGCTCACCAACTTAAATATAAACCCCTATGTCACTAGATGGATTGCAAATTGGCTCAAGGACAGAACCCACATGGTTAGAATTGCTGGAGCCATGTCAGACTCCAAACCAGTTACAAGTGGTGTCCCACAAGGCTCAGTCCTGAGACCTCTCTTGTTCGGTATATATTTCTCGGAGGTACAGGCCAACACGGAAGGACTGTGGCTGACCAAGTTCGCAGATGACTGCAAACTGGGCGCCATAATCGACTCTTCAGTCGACACAAGCATCCTCCAAAAGGGCCTCATAGAAACAGACAACTGGTGCCAGAGCCATGTCCTCAAGCTAAATGCCAAAAGTGTATAGTCATCCCTTTGGCAAAACAAAGTGCCCACAAATTACCACATAGGTGGTAATCCATTAAGTACAGAAGAAGTAATTAGGGACCTGGGGACCCAAGTTGATAGCAATCTCTCATTTGACAACCACGTGGCCAAAGTGGTTAGAAAAACATTTTATATAGCCCACCTAATCATGAAGGGATTCACATCTAGATCAGGGACGCCATCGTGCCTCTTAACTCATCCCTCATCAGGCCCATAATTGAGTACAATGCCCCTTTTGGGATGTACCTTACCAGACACCTGCAGCAACTGGAAAGACCCCAAAAGTACCTCACCAAGAGGATCAAAGGGCTCAAACAGATGCCATATGCTGCCCGGTTAAAGAAACTCCAGCTCTACTCAGTGGCATACCGCCTGTTCAGAGGCGATCTGTGCCTGATGTATAAAGCCATGTCCAACCCGGAATTAATGGACATGCTGCACCTCAGAAAATCCAAATCCCATCGAGCTACGCGCTCGAGAGACTTGAATCTCAGCACTGAAATAAATAGGACATGCTGGAGGGACAGATTCATAACCCAGAGGCTCCCTTCACTCTGGAATAAAATCCCAATCCAGGTTAGGCAGAGTCCCTCATTGACTCTCTTCAAGAGGAATCTTGATGAGTGGATGGGAGATCGTAGGTTTACCCCGGGTATCACTTCTGTGTCACTGTTAGACAGAGGCACAGTATACTAACCTCGAAAAAGGGCATAGCAAAATAAATTTAAAATGGGTGGCGAAAGCCAAACACATTCTGGCTAGGCTTATAAATGCCCTAGGGCAGATAGCCTAGTATGAACCTATGAACCTATAATTGTGTGTGGAGCTCATTATTAATGGAGCCACCTATATTGAGCCAGAAGATATAGCATATCTACTGTTCAACAAATTCAGCTTCATCTTTACTCCTCTCTCTCCATCAACTTCCCCTCAGAAAATAACATCAAATATCAGTACGGAAATATCACTATGCTATCACTAGGGAACAGGTCCTCAATGCCCTCTCTAAGGCCAAGAACATTGATGGGTCCAGACAATATCTCTGGATGCCTTCTAAATAGTTTGAAACATGATCTATCAGGCTCTCTGGAAATGCTATTTAACTGTAGCCTCCAAACAGGCTTTGTGACTTACGGATGGAGAACAGCAATAGTCATCCCTTTGCTCAAAGGTGGGCCATCTACAGACCATGGAAACTACAGACCTACTAGTCTCACTAGTCTTATATACAAAGCCATGCTAAGAATTATCATGCAGATGGTCAATAATAACATAGGAAACCTCCAAACACTGACCCAACCCAGTTTGGTTTCTTCATGGGCAGTTCATGCCTACTCAGCTGGTGGACTACTTTGAGAAGGTCACAAAAGCAATGAATAAGGGCAAAAACGCTTCACAGTGCCTCCCTTGACCTGGCTAAGGCATTTAAAACAATACCCCACACAAGCAAAAAAAATGCCCTGCTAGTGACCCTAGACCTAAAAGATGCCTACCTCCACATCCCCATCAGGGAATCTTGCAGAAAATTTCTGTGCTTCAGAGCAGGCTCACAACACTTTCAGTTCTCTGCGCTGCCCTTTGGCTTATGTACTGCTCCCAGTGTATTCACCAAATGCTTGGCCCCGGCCATAGCATTCTGCAGACAGAGAAGTATACAGATTTACCCTTACCTGGATGACTGCCTCATTCAGACAGAGTGTAAAGAAAAGATGCTCCAGGATCTTCTCTTTGTCAAATCTCCCCTGACTTCCCTAGGGTTCACTGTCAATGAGAAGAAATCAAAACAAAACCCCACCAGGAAAATCATTTTCTTGGGAGCTGTGCTAGACACAGCATCCCAAATGGCCTTCCTATCCCCAGAAAAGCAGAGCTTCCTGCCTCTCTACTTTACCCAGCTGGCTTCCAGAAGTCACCTCACTGCGAGAAAGTTCCTGCAAGCCCTGAGATACATGGCACCTTGCATCCTTCTCATTCCTCTGGCCAGGCTTCACATGAGAAAACTTCAGTGGTATTTAAAGAACCTTTGGTGCCAGCACTCTCAGTCCCTAGAGACCTCTCTCCCTCTGATCCCATGTAGAAGGGCCAAGTTTCTCTGGTGGGCAGAGGCCTGTGCCAAGAACAAGGGTCTTCCCTTCATCCTCCGCCCTTCCAGCCAGACCATTACCACCGACACCTCATTCATTGCTTGGGATGCTCACCTAGCAGGCAGGTGCACCCAAGGTCTTTGGGATGTCCAGCAACTTCACTTGTACATCAATCAGAAAGAAATGATGGCAGTACAAAAGGTTCTGACATCCTTCAAACCCCATCTCAGGCCAGGGGTTCTCTTTACTGTGGTGTTGTCTGTTTTTATAATGTGGCATAACAAACAGGGGGGACCCAATCTTACCCCCTGTGCAGGTTAGCCATGAGCCTCTGGCTTACAGCCACCTCCATGGGTCTATAACTAATTGCCCAATACCTACCAGAGGTCAACAATACCATGGCAAACCACCTAAGCAGAAACGTACTGGGATCCCCACAAATGGCTGCTCCACAGGGAAATCTTTCTGCAAATCACTCAGGAGTGGGGGACTCAGGAAGTGGATCTCTTTGTCTCACACCTCAACCACCGGCTGCAAAAGTTCTGTACCAGGGTGTGTCACCTCCTAGCATGGAAAGTGGATGCCTTGACCTTCCCCTGGAACTCCCTCTTTCTGTACGTGTTCCCTCCTCTGCCCCTTATTCCCAAGGTACTGATCACAATAAGGGAAGCGAGACCAAAGGCCATCCTCATTGCTCCAGATTGGCCCAGACAGCATTGATACCCCTTATTGCACAGCCTGACCATACAGCCCCCCCAAGCAGCTTCTTCTGATCTCAGACCTCTTGACCCAGGTGAGGGGGAAGATACTGCATCCAGACCTACAGGCTCACAACCTTTCAGCATGGCTTATACCTTAAAGGCTAGCAAGGAGTCCCTGTTAAGCAAACAGGTCCTAGATGACATCACAGAGGCCAGAAGACCCAGCACCAGAAAATCATACGCAGGGAAGTGGGGAAAAAATCTGCTCCTGGAACCAGTCCAAAGGGGCCAGTACCTCCCATCCTTCCATCCCTCTTATCTTGGATTACATAGCCGAGTTGCTTAATAGTGGCCTCTCTTTCTCCTCTATTAAAAATCCATGCCTCAGCCATTTCTGCCCATTACGATGCAGACCCACCCCTCTTCTCTCATCCTTTGATTAGGCAATTTCTCAGAGGGGCTTCTAATGTCAGACCTCCCAGAAGGGCTCCCACGCCACCCTGGGACCTGAATTATGTTCTAGAAAAACTAACCTTACCTCCTTTCAAACCTGCTGCTTCTACAGAATTGTAATTCCTCTCCTAGAAGACTGCCTTCCTTTTAGCTATCACCTCAGCCAGAAGGGTATCAGAACTTCAGGCTGTCATGGTTGTTGAGCCCTTCATCATTTTCCATGCATACAGGGTCTCCCTGAGGACTAACCCCTCCTTTATCCCCAAGGTAGTATCTGATGTGACCTTCAACCAGGCCATTCACCTACCCACCTTCTTTCCCAACCCTCAAAACAAGGGGGGGGGGAGAATTCTACACTCGCTAGACGTGCATAGACAACTCAGATACTATCTGGACTGTACTAAACCATTCAGAAAAGCAGACCAACTACTTGTTAGCTTTCCCCCTGGGGCAGAGGGGAAGCCCATTTCCAAATGGATATCACACTGTATCCATTTCTGCTACAGACTACATGGGAACCCCCCCCCCCAAGTCTATCCATACCGATTCCACTAGAGCAACCTCCACTTCCACAGCCTTCCTCAGAGGAGTCCCTACCAGGGACATCTTGGAAGCTGCCACCTGACGCTCTGTCCATACCTTTACAAAGCATTACCGCCTACCTCTTTTTTCTAAGTCTAGGGCAGGGTTTGCCTCTGCAGTTCTGTAGGGCCTGCTTGACCCATGCTTAGGAGTCTAACCTATCCTTCCACCTCTCTCCTCAGCTTTGGGAATCTTCCCACAGGTGATGACTGCAACAGTGAAACACTAAGAACATAGTACAGTTGTGTACACTTACGGTAAATGTAGATGTTCGAGTGTATTCATTGTTGCAATCCTGGATGTTTATTGTGTTTCACTGTTGCAGTCCTAACAAATGGGTTATCCGGCTCCCGGTAGCCCTCAGTCGGCCAGAATACCAAAGGTAAGTAAAAATGACATCGGTTGTAAAGGAGGCAGCTGACTTCACTTCCTCAGTCTTCCTTGCCATGGAGCCCAATGCAGAAGGTTTTCATGCACAAGTGCCAGTCAGCAGTTTACCTTTGTTGGTTTCCAACTACAAGAGTTGAAGTCTGCTACAGCTAAGTACCCCATTGGGGATCCTCTTTTCTTGCCTTAACGAATGTCAGAAAAAGTTAATAATTGCCTTACCTGTGGAAAGCAGATTCCCCATAAAGATTTTCATTCCTATTGCATTATTTGTTTAGGCCTTGACCACGATGTTCCCAAGTGTGATCTCTCTGCCTCCTTTAATCCACGTACTATCGTCGGGCTATTTTGGCTAGGTATTTTGGAGTTTGGCCAAAGTTCATTGGTATGGTGTCCGCCAGTCTTCAGGCTTCGGATGTTCCGAAGAAACATAAGGATAAGGACTGTGGCATGCCTCAGAAAGCTAAGTCCTCAGAAGTGGTTAAGTTGGTCGTCAGTCAGGCGGTAGCCAGTGAGATGCCTTTGCAGTCCCTGCAGTCTGCAGATGTACCACCGCAGGCCTTGATTGAGTCCAAGTCCCTTAGGCCTTCAGCCTCCGTTTTGCCTTCCGACCTGGCACAGGTCTTCTCTTCTGCTGGAGCCGGAGCTGCTAAGCTGACTCCAGTGTCCGAGGCCTCCGTTTTGCGTATTGACAGCAAACTTCTTCCTTCAACCTCTGCTGCAACTTCGGCAGTTGCCAGGCCTCCCGAATCTTTCAGGCTTGCAGGTAACTACTCCATTCGTAAGCCTGTGAAAAGGCAGACTCCAGCGTCTACTCGTTTCCCTCAATCCCAAATGGTTAAAATGGCTAATGATTTGTTGACTCTTACTAGAGGTTGTCAGCCTCCTCGTTCTAAAAGGAGTAGGGATGTTTCCCCTGAGGTTTTGTCCTGCTCAGGTTCTGATTCTTCCAGCATTTCTGCTGATGAAGAGGAATTTTCTCAGGCTTTTTCTCCCTTTGAGGATTCAGATGCAGATGAGTCCATCCCTTTGGCCTCTCCTCTAGAGGATTTCTCTTTTGGTGATACTTTAAATACCCTCAGAGAACATTTTAAATGGGAAAGTCAGTATTATCCCCAATCCAAGAAATGGATTAGGGAGTTTCTGGATTTACCTCAGCAAAGGCCTCTTGCTATTCCCCCTGTGTTGGAAGTTGTTGTTGATGTTTTTCTGGAAAAGTCCTTGTTTCCAAATTCGGTTCCTCTTGCCCCCAGGAAACCTGACAGGTACTACAGAGTCCCTGATTTTCACCTGTTTCTTTTCAGCAATCCGTTGGCGGATCCAGAGGTTATTTCTCAGGGCCGTAAAGGAGTTAAGGCCACTTTTACCAGGAATCCTGTTCCCTCTGACAGGGAGTCTAGGAACCTAGATAGGTGAGGCAAGAAGGTTTATACCTCTGCCACCCTAGCTATTAGGGCTACCAATTGTCTATTTCATATGCTGAAGTACCAGTAGTACAGCTTGGAGGCTATTAAGTCTAGGATAGCAAGTGTACCTCTTTTGGCAGAGAGTAAAGACATGCAGGATGTATTGAATTCAGCCAGTCTGGTCAATAAGCATTCTTTGCATTGTGGTTTTGACATCCTTGAGGCCTCCAGCAGGGCTGTGGCTACTGGATCTGTTATTAGAAGGCACACTTGGCTCAGAGAACAGCCTCTTCTTTTTGGCAGCAAAACAGAGGAGGCACTGAAGAAGATGGAGGATAAGGCCAAGTCCATGCAAACTGTTAAGGATTTTCTGCAAGTTCAACCCCCTCGTTTTAGCAGGAATTACCCTTCCAAGAGTTGGACCTTTCCTGATACCAGCAGACAGAACCGTTCCAGGACTAGAGATTACAAATCTTCTAGGGGGCAGGGAGCTACCCCTCAAAGGTCTAGGCTTTGGCAGGCTTCCACTTCTAAATGGGGAAACTCCAAGCCTGCATCTCAGTCAAAACACTCTCAATGACTTTTTACTTCTGCCTGTTCTTGCTTGCCGGAAGAGTCCTTTAGGGGGAAGGTTGGCCCTTTTTGCAGATGTCTGGGCCACTGTCACAGATGACAAATGGGTACTCAGAACGGTGTCCCAAGGGCACAAGTTTTCTTCCGCACTTTTCCAGCTTCCAAGGGATTCCCGGATGTTCCTCCAAATCAAAGGGCAGAAGTAGAAAAACAAATTTTGCCTCTGTCTCATCTGGGAGCAATAGAATCGGTCCCTGCTCAGCAGGTAGGCCAGGGCTTTTATTCCAGGCTTTTCCTAGTTCCAAAAAAAGAAGGCACCTGGCGTCCTATCCTGGATCTTTCCATTCTGAACTTTTTTCTAGTAATTCCAAAGTTCAAAATGCTCACTCTACATCATTTGCTACCACTTCTAGAAAAGGATTCCTGGCTGGTAACCTTGGATCTCAGAGGCTTATCTGCACATTCCTATCAGGGAAAGTTGCAGGCAGTACCTTCGTTTCAGAGTGGGCGAGCAACATTACCAATTCTCTGCGCTGCCCTTTGGCTTATCTACTGCTCCCAGAGTCTTCACAAAGTGCCTGGCCCCAGTCATTGCTTTTTGCAGGAAGAAGAAAATTCAGATTTACCCATACTTGGATGATTGTCTGATTCAAGCAAGTTCTCAGGAACAGCTATTAAAGGATCTGGAATTCGTAAAGACTCTTCTCTCTTCCCTGGATTACACTCTCAATGTGGAAAAATTGAAAATGGTACCATCCAAGGAGAACATTCCTGGGAGCAAGTCTGAACACAGCCGCCCAGATGATGTATCTCACCCAGGAGAAGCAGACAACTCAGTTTACTTCAAGGACTTGGCAAGCCTGTCCCAGCTTCCTGCAATCTCTGGGATTCATGGTATCTTGTATTCTCATGATTCCATATGCAAGACTGCATATGAGGAAATTGCAATGGTACCTCAAGAACATTTGGTGTCAGCACTCAGAGGACCTGGATATGATGATGCCTCTGCTTCCATCTCTGCAGACGGAGTTTCTATGGTGGGCAAAAGCCTGTCTACAAAACAAAGGCATGCCTTTTTGGACACCTCTTGCCACTCAAGTTCTGACTACAAACACATCGGACTATGCCTGGGGAACACACCTGGATGGCAGATGCATACAAGGATGTTGGAACGCCCAGCAGATGCACCTGCACATAAATCTAAAAGAGTTGATTGCAGTTCAGCAGGCCTTACTGGCTTTCAGGCATCTTCTTTCTCCAGGGACCCTGCTTGTCAGGACAGACAACACTACTATCATATGGTACATCAACAAGCAGGGAGGACTCGCTCTTACCCCCTGTGCAGGCAAAGCATGAATCTTTGGTCCATGGCAACATCCCTGGACCTGCATCTCCTAGCTCACTTTCTTCCAGGAGGGCTCAATATTTTGGCAGACCAGCTGAGCAGGCAAACCCTGGATCCTCACGAGTGGCAGCTGATCAGAGCAGTCTTTTACAGCATCATTCAGTGTTGGGGCTCTCCTCAAGTGGAACTTTTCTCCTTCCCAGACAGCCATCTGCTAACTCTCTTTTGCACCAGACAGCAGCACAGCAGAGCCTGGAAAGTGGATGCTCTGTCCTTCCTTTGGATATTGCTATCAGTGTACACCTTCCCTCCTCTTCCTCTTCTTCCCAGAGTATTAGTGAAGATCAGGGACGAACGTCCAAGGACTATTCTCATAGCTCCAGACTGGCCCAGACAGCATTGGTATCCGCTGCTTCACAGTCTCTCCCATCTTCCTCCTTGGCATCTTCCTCTGAAGCCAGATCTTTTGGTTCAGGAAAGGGGAAACATTCTACATCCTCATCTTCAGTCTCTTCATTTGGCAGCATGGTTCATTGTATGACTCCTTCCCGTTCTTACTCCCTTTCCCAACAGGTGGTTGACGTGCTGAGGGGGGCCAGGAGGCCTAGCACTAGGAAATCCTATGCTGGCAAATGGGAAAGGTTCTCTCAATGGATGCAGGCTAGAGGGGAGTCTGCTTCTCAACCTACCCTTCCTCTGATTCTGGAATACCTGGCTGATTTGCTTCAGGGTGGTCTTTCTTTTTCCTCTATCAAGATCCATGCTTCAGCCGTCTCTGCTCATTGTTCTCTTGAACAGCCCATTTTCTCTCATCCCCTGATGAAAATGATTCTCAGAGGTGCTTGCAATTTAAAACCTCCCAAAAGAGCACCTACTCCAACCTGGGATCTTAATTTTGTTCTGGAGAAATTCGCTCTTCCTCTTTTTGAGCTAGCTGCCTTTACAGATTTAGTTTCTCTCTTGGAAGACCACCTTCCTCTTGGCTATAACTTCAGCAAGGAGAGTTTTGGAGCTGCAAGCTTTGATGGCCGTGGAGCCTTTTCTTTTTTTTCCATGCAGATAGTCTCTCTTGAGGACAAATTCCTCCTTTGTGCCTAAGGTGGTTTCCAGCCTGACTCTTAATCAGTCCATACACCTTCCTACCTTCTTTCCTAATCCTCGCAATAGAGGTGAAAGGATCCTACATTATCTTGATGTCCACAGACAGCTCAGGTTATACCTGGACAGGAATAAGGACCTTTGGAAATCAGCACAATTATTGGCCAGTTTTGCCCCCGGAGCCCAGGGCAAGGCTATTTCTAAGCAGACCATTTCTAAATGGATTGCACTTTGCATTACTTTTTGTTATTCCTTTCATGGCAAAGCTCCACCTCAAGGGGTTAGGACCCACTCTACTAGAGCAGCTTCCACTTCAGCAGCCTTTCTAAGGGGTGTCCCTACTAAAGTCATTTTGGAGGCTGCCACATGGTTGTCTGTTCACACTTTCACAAAGCATTATAATTTGCCTCTGTTATCCAGAGCCAGGGCAGGGTTTGCCACTGTGGTGTTGCAGGGCATTATCTCCAACCCTTGATGCTGTTGGTTCCTCTCCCCTTTTTTCTCTGAGCTTTGGTAATCAACCCATTTGTTAGGACTGCAACAGTGAAACACAAACATAGTACAATTGTGTACACTTACCATAAATGTAGATGTTCGAGTATATTCATTGTTGCAATACTGGTTTCCCTCCCTCCTTGCCCCTTTTTGTGGTCCTCACCTATTCTTTTTTCCTGAGGTACAGGCTTAATTTGTTGTTTGTCAAATTGGTTTTTGATTTAAGCCTTATTTTCTGGGGGCTCCTGACTGTTATGGCAAGAAAGACTGAGGAAGTGACGTCGGCTGCCTCCTTTTGTATTGAATGCCCTGACGTCCTTTACAGCCGACGGCAACCAACATCATTTTTACTTACCTTTGGTATTCTGGCCGACTGAGGGCTACCGGGAGCCGGATAATCCATTTATTAGGACTGCAACAGTAAATACACTCGAACATCTACATTTATGGTAAGTGTACACAACTGTACTTTTCCCTCCCTCCATCCCCTGTATAGCATCTTCCCCTAGGGGGACATAAGCTTCCCACGGTGGCTTTTAGCCACCATGACCACTTTTCCTTATTTCCTTGTGCTTCTGACAGGTTAGGGCAAGAAAAACTGATGTAATGACGTCTGTTGCCTTGCTTTGTAGCACTGGCGACCTGACGTCAGACTTCAGGCGACGGCAGCCAACAAAAAAAAAAAAAAAAACATTGACTCTGGTATTCAGGCCAGCCTAGGGCTACCACAGCAGGGATATAACCCACAGGTGATGACTGCAACAGTGAATGCACTTGAACATCTACATTTATGGAAAGTGTACACAACTGTACTTTCTTCCATGTCTGTTTGTGTTTCTCTGAATCCTTCAGTTTCCTCCTACTTCTCCAAATATGTGCTACGTATTTGTCTACTGTAAAAACTGTCAGTGTATATTTATTCCTATTCTTGAAAGGTTCTGAGGATGAAATCACTTACCTAGTAAACACGTGAATAAAAATAAATTAAAAGAGTGAAAGTAATTTACTAATGATTGGGAGGGGGGTTTCATTTTCATGGAAATCAGAGCAGTTTGAAGAATAACTAGTCACAGCAAATCAAGACAAATTTTACATGCCTTAGTAAGTCAGCATTAAGTAAAGCACAACAATAAAACCACATTTGGATCCCAATCCCAGTTCTGTGGCATAGAGGGATAAAGCTGTGGCTGGGATGCAGACAACCCCAGTTCGAATAATTTCTCAGGAGCTGGAGGGCCCAGGCAGGGAAGCTGCGAAAGAGTAGCTGACACTGGCTCGCCCATCCTGTGGTGAGGCCTAAAGGTGAAAAACATACAGCCAGACTTGGGGATGTGGACTTGATGCTTCTAAGCTGGTGATGGTAGCTAACTGCATGCATGTGGAAGCACACATGTGAGAAGGTCCTTGCAGTGATGCGAGCACTTGGTGTCAGCTACCACAGGACAAAGTTATGAACCAGAACAAAATGCACCCTTAAAGCCTGTGTCCAGTTTGGTGTAGGCCACTAAGAAAGGAAGGATGCTGTGCTCTGTAGTTTCCTAACCTAAGGAAAGTTAGTGTCTATCCCGAAATATGGGTAGCCTTGGTCTGAAGGAGTTGAAAACAGAGCCTTGAGTCACTGGAACAAAGACACCCTCCCTCATTAGCAAGTGGAAAATAGAGTTCAAGCAGAGGCACAAGCTCCTTCATGACTGTTTTGATGACAACCCCTTCTTGTCTGTAACTAGTGGGGCTTTTCTCCCCGGGCCTCCACTGAAAATGGGATACCCAACCAGTCAGACTATCCTGGTAAATAGACAAATAAATTGTGAGCTCTTGTACAGATAGATCCCCTTAAATATGAGAACAGATGGACAAAAACACTTATTGGAGATGGGGCTGATTGTTAGCAGGTATGGATAAAAAATGATGTATAGAAAATCATTAAGACTATGTTCATGACAGTGTCCAGTTAACTAAACTCAGCCCATCTGAAGGCAGGGCCATCAGCATAAGACAGCTCAATGTACCATGAGTGCACTTTAGAAGAAAGAATGCTTAATTTTGACAAGCTTATCTCAAAAAAGCTTTTTACTTCCTTACATTGAGAGGATGAGAAAAGTATGAGTTGTACAGCAAGCTAGACTTCACTGCCTTTCCAATGCTTGAAAAAAACAAGCGTGCAGCTGGATAATTAGATGCAAAATCTCACTTAAGAAGTAAATCTGCCTTTTTACTTGAGGTCTGTGCTTGTTGTTCTAAGCAATGGACATACAGAATACGTGTGTTCTCAAGCAGGCCTGTCTTCCATTGTTTATGCTCCAACCAGTGTCCCATTCTTCACATTACACATCTTGTGTTCAGACGATGACTCACAGCATGTGGTAGATCTGATTTGTATGCAAGTTGGGTGATTATATTAAGATTGCTCCTTACAGCTGTGTTATGGTTTACAATAAACACATTTGTGTTATCAATATTGCCCCCAACTTAAGGATGTATTCCAGTATTAGCAGTATTATACAGATCCGTACAGTTGGCCAGATCAGTATCAGATGGCATACCCTAAGCCTGAAATAAACCAGATGATGGTCTGTCCATGAAAGTGGTTTCACCACTGTGTCTTTGTTCTCAAAGACAGATTGGAACATCAAGTTCTGTGTCCAGATTATGGGTAGCATGAGAAGTCACCTGAATTTAGTAAAGACTCTCTAAAAGTCTGAGATGCTCTAAAGTCCATTAATGTCATTGTTGACACAGGCAGTAAGATCAGCCAAGATCAACCTCCAAGGTGATTCATAAACTAGATCGACAAGGAGATTCTCAGCCTCTTATAGAAATACTGTTAAGTGTCCAGGTATATGGAGCACAAGGAGAGGACTTCAGCTCAGTCCTGTTCCATGGACATGCTCAAATATGTTGGTGCTATCAACATTCCTCTGGGTCATATTAAATATAGGTGTAAATCAAATAGCTTACCCCCACTACTAGTAATGGCCTGCCTAGGACTGTGAGTGACATAATGAAATTGAGGAGTGGATGCCGCTAATTATAGCCAGTGGGTGCCATTTAGCAAGGTCTTCCTAGTAATCACTAGATAAGTCTGTATGGGGTAAGTGTGAGACGGTACTCATTTTCTTATGAATAGACCTAGTATTAAACAACATTAAACTATGAAACGCTGTGGGGGCTCAAGTCTTGCTTAAGTGTTAGAAACCTGGTAATCCTAATCATGATGCATTTCCCCAACTCAGGGCATGTTTAATACCTCTCCTCCACCCTGCTGAATGTCTTTTTACAACCCTTAATTTTTCTATAAGTTAGTGAAACTGAAAAGTCTGTGTAAGTGAGACAGAAAGGCAAAGGATGACAAGGATTTCCCTAATATAATGTAAAACAAGACATACAAAATTAGATGCAGATGTATTAGAAGTAGAAGAAGGTAAATAATTCTTGAGATATATAATCAAGCAAAAGCTGCCTGTAAACTTAACAGGTAGTGCACAAACACTGTAATGATTACAAATAATTGCATCCTCCATTGAACCCTAGATGGACCTTCACTTTCTGTGGCCTTTCCTGAAACCGTCAATGGGTATTTGTTCATGGTGAGAATAGTATCTTGCTTGGACTCCCTTTTGGTTATGGGTGAGCATTCCCTTCTCCACACAGATCTGCTTTTTTACCAATTGGAGCCGAAGGTAAAGCTCTTGGCACTTTCTGTTATGGTGTCTAGCTTCCTTTTTTGGTGGGGCCATGTCTGATGACCATCTAGCTGATATCTGAGATCTTTTTCCCATACATTCCAAATCACTTGAAGGCAGGCACTGTGCAGCCATCAAGAGGGGAGCTGACAACAGGGGATTTTTATTTGTGTACCCTGCCAGCCTACAGCTTGCTTCACAACTACTTCAGGGGTAGACATGCAATAAATGAAGCATGGGGCAGTCACTTAAGACACCTCAGGTAACTCTGCCTGTCTTTGAGTATTCGGCTGTCACTAGGTCTCTTGTCTCCAGAGATGCATTAATAGGAGATATGCCTAGAGACATACCTTAAAATCTTCCCCCATGTACACACCCCTGTTAAAATGCCAGGTTTTTGTGATATAAAAAAATGAGACCACAATAAATCATTTAAAAACTTTTCCCACCTTTAATGTGACCTATAACCTGTACAATTCAATTGAAAAACAAACAAATCTGTTAGGGGAAAAAATATAAAAAATAAAAAGCATACAATAAGCAGGTTGGATAACTGTGCACACCCTTAAACTAATACTTTGTTGAAGCACATTTTGATTTAATTACAACATTCAGTCTTCTTGGGTAGGAGTCTATCAGCATATCACATCTTGACTTGGCAATATTTGCCCACTCTTCCTTGCAAAAGCACTCCAATTCTGTCAGATTGCGAGGGCAATGTAAAGAAGTAGAGAAAATATGGGACAACAGTGACATTGCAAAGAACTGGACGTCTCTCCAAAACTGATGAAAAAAACAAGACAAAAACTGGTCAGGGAGGGTGCCAGGATACCTACAGCAACACTGAAGGAGCTGCAGGAATTTCTGGCAAGTACTCGTTGTGTACTACTTGTGACAGCAATATCCTGTATTCTCCATATGTCTGGTCTATGGGGTAGGGTTGCAAGACAGAAGCCTTTTCTAACAGAAAAACATCCAGGCCCAGCTAAAATTTGCAAAGCAATACATCAAGTCTCCCAAAAGCAGGTGGGAAAATGTGTTGATAAGACCAAGGTTGAACTTTTTGGCCACAATTCCAAAAGGTACGTTTGGCACAAAAACAACACTTCGCATCACCAAAAGAACACCATCCCCATGGTGAAGCATGGTGGTGGCAGTATCATGCTTTGGGTTTGCTTTTCTTCAGCTGGAACTGGTGCTTTAGTCAAGGTGGAGGGACTTATGAACAGTTCCAAATACCAGTCACTTTTGTCCCAAAACCTTCAAGCGTTTGCTAGAAAGCTGAAGATGAAGAGGAATTTCACCTTTCAGCACAACAATGACCCCAAGCATACATCCAAATCAACAACAGAATGGATTCACCAGAAAAAAAATTAAAGTTTTGGAATGACTCAGCCAGAGCCCAGACCTAAATCCAATAGAAAATCTGTGGGATGACCTGAAGAGGGCTGTGCACAAGAGATGCCCTTACAATCTGACAGATTTGGAGCACTTTTGCAAGGAAGAGTGGGCAAATATTGCCAAATTAAGATGTGCCATGCTAATAGACTCCTACCCAAGAAGACTGAATGCTGTAATTAAATCAAAAGGTGCTTCAACAAAGTATTAGTCTAAGGGTATGCACACTTATGCAACCAGCTTACTGTAAGTTTTTTATTTCTTATATTTTCCCCTAACAGATTTGTTTGTTTTTCAGTTGAATTGTACAGTTTATTGGTCACATTAAAGGTGGGAAAAGTTTTGAAATGATTTATTGTGGTCTCATTTTTTTATATCACAAAAACCTGGCATTTTAACAGGAGTGTGTAAACTTTTTATATCCACTGTTTGTAGGTTTACTATCATTTCTCAATTCATACTTTGTGTGAGTTATTGTTTCAACGAACCATATCAGTGAGAGAGAAAAAACGACCGACACAAAAGTCAAATGCAGAGGTGGAGAATGTCGAATTCGACCATTCACCACACTTCCACAAGTGGTACTACTGTGCAACACACAGCAAAGAATGTTTTTCCAGGGGGGCAATCTCCCCTTCACCCCCTATATGGGGGCTATGCCCCTCCCACACCCCCCCTGCTACTTATATATACAAACTCCGAGATCATACTACAGTGAGGGAACTGGTATATTTCCCGATCACCACTATAGTGCAATCTGCATTAAAATGTTGAAATTCACAACAGTGAATGCTGTAGTGCATTTGCTGTTTTGCATTTCAACATTTTTTTTTCATTCTTTCATAATCTCAAATTGGGCATTCAGGCTAACATAAATCGAATGAAGTCCGATCGCCCATTTGATAGTGAACTATATCTATATCTAATATATATATATATATATATATATATATATATATGTGTGTGTGTGTGTGTGTGTGTGTGTGTTTACTATTGAAATTTCAAATCCGCTTCGGTCGACCTAAAATGCTGAATTCGAAATTCCAAATAGTAAACCAAAGCGGAAATGAATACATCGGCCACTGTGGTTCAGTGCGTTCGAAATAGGAGGTGACGTCACTCACCTCCTGTTATGCACATTAACATACCGGTGAACTCTACAGTCAACAGTACGTTCATTATACTATTTTGCAGGGGGCCTATGCCCCCCCCCCGACCTCTGCACATTAAATATATCAACTCCGAGATTGCACTGCAGTGAGAAAATGGAATAATTTGTTCCTCACTGAAGCTTGACCTCCCTGCACAATGTCAAACCCAAATTATTGACCTACACTACCCTTTCACAGTAGTGTAGTCGATCAATTTTGGGTCGACATTCTGCCAACTTGGAAACTGCAAGTCGACCATATGCATGCAGTTTCCAAGTTTTGATAGTAAACCAAGTATAGATATGTATGTGTGTGTGTGTGTGTGTGTGTGTGTGTGTGTGTGTGTGTGTGTGTGTGTGTGTGTGTATGTATGTATGTATATATATATATATATATGTGTGTGTGTGTGTGTTTGTGTGTAATATATATATATGTGTGTGTGTATGTATGTACGGCTATGATTAATACAAGTGAATGCACATTTGACTGAAAGGTTTTGGTGGGTGTAAAAAAGAGTGAATGCATGAAATGAACTGTCAAATGATGAAATACATAAATGACTTGATGCTAATTTCTGTAAGTTAGGTACTGAGTGTACAGGAAATGAATGTTTGACTGAAAAGGTTATTGCACTTAGTGTGTGTATGAGCAAGTGTTCATAGGTTAGGGTTAGAATTAACTTATATAGATAGATTTACTGTTTTATATGTTTAGTGTTGCATATGCTTTGTGTGCATCTGTCTTGTGTAATAGTACCATTAGGGATAGGGTTTTTAGTAATATAATGTATAAAGTTAGTTAGTACAGAGGAGTGAAGTTTAAACAGTTTAAGTGAACTAAGAAAAGCCACTTGTACTATAGAGGAGAGGTAAAAATGAGTATTGTCAGCATAGTTGTGAAACCTCAAATCTCAGCTTTGAATGACATCTTGTAAGGGGCGCATATGCACTGTGAATAGCAGTGGTCCCTTCAGCACGCCTACACTACAGAAAATAACTTGCAGACAAATGAACTCTCTTGACCACCCTTTATGATTATCCTAGTCAAGAAACAGACCAGTTAAAGACTGTGGAAGAAAAGACTGTAGTACGTACACAGATGCTTCAGAATAATGTGATGTGCCACATTGTTAAATGCAGGGGAAGTATCAAGATGCACCAAAGTGGGACCAAACTATTGATCCTTCAATACTGGGAATTCATTAAAAGCTCTAATATGGGTAGATGTTCTATTAATATGTCTTGAAATATGGCTGAAATGAATCAGAGAGGTGAAGGATTCTTAAAAGGTCTCAAGCTGAATGGTAAGTATTCTCGGTAGTCTTTCTTGTAAAGGGCAGATTAGAGATTGCAAAGATTATATCATATGGACTGCTGTTACTGAAGCCTCCTTTGTTTCTGTTGGACGTATACTGCATCTCAATGAGATACTTTCAGTTTAGAAAATAACTGGGCTAAGGATATCTGGATAACATGTTACAAGTCTGATTTGACCACTGTGTATTCTGTATGTTATGACATGGATACCTGAAACCAGTTTTATGAGCTCAGAGCTGTCAGTATATTGAAACTCCACTCATGTCTAGGAGCAAAACTGCATAACTTAATCAGTGTTAGTTGCTGTAGATAGTCCTTTGAGAGTCTCCCACCCTGATAAGTTAGTCTTCTCTGGAAAGAGCTGAGTAGCAACCTCACACATGGTGGGAGAAAATAGTTTCTGGTTGACCAGATAGGCTGGACTGTGTAATTCTTCTGGCACATGGAATTGAGCAGTTGATGCAGTAGAGGTCTCCCTGCACAAGAGCATTGACTTCTCTGGGCAATCTCTGACATGTACACTACATAGCACTTATTTTATTTACTGACAGGTAGGTTGTTCTCCACTGGCATTTCATCTGTAGCCTATAGAATCCCTTGTCATTCCAGTGTTCTTGCATCTCAGCATAGACAAGGGCATACATAAAGTGGAGTGGATTGATACAGTGATGGCCCTGTTATAGGCCATCCCCAGCTGGTCTAAATAATACATGCTGTTTTCCATTCTACATTTTCACTCACCTTTGAAAGACCATTTGTTTACTTCATGAGTGATGATTTTTACACCTGTACTTAATTTGACTTGACAGTTCTGCAGTGTGATGTTTCTCTCTTTGAGGATGCTTTTGTTGGTGGCCATCACCTTTGTTTATAGCATTTCTGAGCCACAGGTTCCTATTTGTAGAGCCTTTCTAGGGCCTTTCATGAGAATTTGAGCATCTCTTAGGATTAACTTATATTTCCTCCTGAAAGTGATGCCAGACTTGTCCTTGTTTATTCATAGCTGCTCTTCACTTGGCAACAATGCCAGAGACTTTAAGAGATTGTTCTAATATCTGAAGCCATCCTTAGCAGGAAAAATGAAATTAAGTATTATTTTGCACTTGCATTACTTGTTTTCATTATACTGTGAAAAACTTCTGTGTTGTTTATTGTTTTCCTGCACTTCTTTAAAGTTTAAAGTTGCATTTTCTAATTGCTGTAAGGGCTGCTGTTCTGCCTTTCAGTACATTGTATCTAGTGTTTTTCAGTTAGTATTAGCATCTGTTTGTTGTTCCCTACCACTTGGGCTCCAAAGCAGTCATTTTACAGCAAGGGTGTCAAAGTCTGCACTCTTGTGTTGGGAGAGTGCTGATTTTACCTATATGAGCTGGGAATTGCTTGTGGAATGCTAATTGTGTGCTTATCTGATTAGTCTTAGGGCATAGCTAGTGTAAACTTGCCTTTTTTTGGTATATAAGCCTTGCATTTGCACAAACTGCTGTTCATGCAGCAGTTATTAGTGGTGCCCTGTATAGACACAATCACCAGATGTTGCAATTTCCTATAAAAACTTCCTCAGAATTTCACCTCAGTCCCACTCTAGTCATGCAGCAACTAGTTTGGGTGGTGAGCAGCATTGCCACATTCAGTTAGGACTATTTAGGTCTGTATTACATTATTACAGCACCTAATACTATCACATCTTAAAGAGCATCTGGTTTGGTTGTTGGGCAGCATCGCTGGATAGGTTAGCTTTAGATTACACCATGTAAGCACCTATTCCTCATCCACTTGCAAACACTATCCACTCCTGTCCCACACATTAGGACCCACAACCATGGAGAGGCACTTTCTTGCTGTCTCTGCATCTAGCGTGGTGGACATGGGCATCCTGAGACAATGTAGCAGTTGTCTTATGTATACTGACAACCACTGAAACTTAATTGTGAAACAGACAAGTACAGTATGTGACGGATGTAGTTACACAATGACACTAGAGGCTAGACTCTCACATAGACACACACAAAACAACAAACAGGTTATCAGTGATGTAGACACACACACACACACACACACACACACACACACACACACACACACACACACACACACACACACACACACACCACTCACCACACTTACAAAGGAACCAGACACATGGACCCACATAAGTGGTGGTGCTCACATGTAACTTACCCAAACCAAAGGCCTCTTAAGTGCAGTTCTCAGAAACTCCACATGCAGACAGAAAAGACAATCCCATCACAACACATAAAACCACATCTCCTGGCTTATCACCTACAAAGTCCAGAAGGTGAAACACCCCACAGCCCAATATTTTGGTCATAGGAGACTCCATTGTAAGACACACTGATGTCTCCCTTACCAGGCTGAATAAGGAGAATGTCACAGTTAGTTGCCTGTCAGGGGCCAGGATCCACCAGATCACACAAGCACTCATGTCATTTAACCTGAAGTACCAGTATGACTCAGTCATTTTCCATGTGAGTGTAAATTACCCGTAGAATTGTGTGTGTTGTACCTTTAAGAAGCATTTCCATAGATGGCACGTGCATATAAGTAGCAAGCACTTGCTAGCTTCAGTGCCATTTTGAGAGTGTAACCAGTCAGTAAACATGTATGAGTGTGATAGCTAGTTTCTTTATAAGTTTATCTTAAAGTTATTAAACCTCAATAAAGCTGCTTGAACAGAACCCACAGATGTTCGTCTGTTTTTATCCTGACCAGACAAGCTACAGGGTGTCAGAACCAGGATTCCTGAGACTGCTGTTCAGAGCTACAAGGTGCAGAGTTAACAGTGAAGGTAAACTAAGTAAACTGAGTACAAAAAAACGCCAGAAATGAAACAGAAGTAATGAGAACTTGCATGAATGATTTATTTTATTAAAAGGAATATTACAAGAGCACAAAATGCATTATTAAGCAAATTTCTGAAGAGTTTTTGTGCAAAGTGCAACTATTTTGTAAAGTGAAGTTAAAATACAGCCATTTCAAAACGTTTCTTGTGCTGGGTGTGTCTATTCACATAGTGTCGCCATTACAGAGTGTCTCTTGCACTGTACAGAGTTAATTTAGCAAAGTACAGCCATTTTGGAAAAGTCTCAGTTTGCTGTGTACTGCTTATTCGCAAAGTGCAGTTACTTCAAAATGTTTTTTACTCTGACCTTCTTCTGCCCAGTTTATTCACACAGTGCAGTTATTTTGAAATACTTCTTACACTGATAAAGAGGTGATTTCTTACAGTGCAGTGAATTCAAGAGTATTTTGTGCCCAGGAGACTTATTTCGCAAACATCAGTTATTCAGAAGCTTGTTGTGCTATTGGGCATAGTTACAAGTACTGCCATAAATTTCTGCCATATATCTATATTTGTGTGTGTTCGGGCATATTTGCAAATGCCTTCATTGGTATGTGTTAATATGGCAGAGGCATTTCGCAGACCAGGTCCACTTGTATTTGATCAGAATATTGCAGAGAATTGGAGAATATCTGAACAAGAGTGTGATATTTTTATATAAGTAGCTTATTCTGACAAAGATGCATGCACCAGGGCATTTATTTTGTTAAACCTAGCTGGGTCAGAGGCCATTGAAAGAGAGCGTTCATTTGTGTATGCACCAGCAGTATATGAAGGAGAAAGGGAAAACCATCATATTATTGTACTGGCTGAATCAAGGGAAGACTCCGAGTGTTTGAAATGCAAATTCAGGGAAATGTTCAACTCCCAGACAAATTTTACATTAGAGGGGGATTTGTTTTACACAAGAGATCAAAAGCCAGGAGAAACTTTTGCAGCGTATATTACTGACCTGTGAAACAAAGCTAAAATGTGTAGGTTTGGTGATTTAAAAGATGAGTTGATAAAGGGCAGGCTTGTGTGTGGTATTAATAGTGCTGCAGTGAGAAAGATTTTGCTTCATGACCTTGATTTAACGCTGAGCAAAGCTATTGAGAATTGTCAAATCCATGAAGTTACAGAAAGGCACACAAGTATGCGTGCAAGTGATGAGTATGGTTTCAGTAGGCTCCAGAGCAAATGTAGACAGCATCAGAATGCAACACGTGGCAGAGGTAGGCCTAAGCACATGGCAGCTGTGACCCCTGTGGGTTTGGCAGGTAAAACCCGTAGTTTTCCACCAATTTCTAAGATTAGTTCAGTGAAAAGGACATGCTCAGTGCAGTACAAGGCTGAGTCAGCAAAACCCAAATCAAGCTTTATTGTTAACTGCCACAATTGTGGTGCCAATCATGGGTCTAAAAGAGAAGAGTGCTTAGCATTTGTTCATCAATGCCACAAGTGTAATAAAATGGAACCATTTTCAAAAGTTTTGCAAATCAAGTAAACCTCACAGAGTTATAAAGAAGGGTCACTTAAAAGTGAAAGTTGATCATATAGAGAGCTGCAACCCTACTTTTTATGTGGATGGTGTATCAGTAATTGGTGAAAATTAGAATATTTATAAACAGTCAACATTTTATAGGAGTTTTTAATGTATAAATAATACTTATTTATTTAAAAGTTTATTTATTTACTTATATACAAAGAATCAGTTATTGTTGAAACAGGAAGTGATGAATTAATTATTTATTCAGTAGCTTGTAGGTTGATTTGTACGTTTAAAATGGGATGGATAAATGATTGGTGCAAGTGGAAATTGTTTTTATATATAAACACCTTAAAGTACAAGGCATTTTTATCTGATGAAGTCCATTTGGACGAAAACGCTGTAACTGTGAAGGCGTTCATTCTGTGTATTACTATTTCGTGGTTTTGTGTGTTAATAAAATTGGAGGATCTTTTCCAGCCTGCATTCGTCCTCGCTTTCGTGTTTTTTGCTTTGGTTAGTGGAGTTTGGAGCAGTATATTACAGTTTCTTAATTGGTGAAAAGGTTGATGCAGTAGATTTGTTGGCAAAGAACAGTGTTTTATACTGTCCAGATGAATGGTGTAAATCCACCGTGCTCAAAAAGGACACTGGCTCAAAGTGTAATGTTATGTCAGCAAGCACATTTGCTAAGGTGAGAGCTGGTGAACAACTTAATGTGGCCAGTTGTGCGAAACGTTTTGCTTATGGAGGTGAAGAAATTCATACCAAAGGCTCAGTAGTGCTTTCATGTTATTTAGCCAAGAAC
This sequence comes from Protopterus annectens, assembly GCF_019279795.1. NCBI lineage: Eukaryota > Metazoa > Chordata > Ceratodontiformes > Protopteridae > Protopterus > Protopterus annectens. Next base: position 66,136,593 of record NC_056732.1, read on the forward strand.
TACTACAGCTTACTGTTCTATGTAGTCCGAAGACCTGTGCAGTCGTCATTGGGTCTCAGAGACAGTTTGAGAATGAATCTGCTTTCCTTTCTCAAAGACGTTCATCATATAAGCACATGTCCCAGTTTCAGTTTTACTGATGCTATTTTCTCATAGTATGCTGATGTTTTCAGTGACAAGTTAGGCAAACTTCCAGTTGTGTATTCTGTGAAGTTAGACCCATAGATCATTTTAGTATTCAGACTGGCAAGAAAAGTTCTGATAGCTATACAGAATAAAGTCAAAGCTCAGTTGGATAAAATGGTGCAGCAAGGTGTAATTTGTACAGTTGCAGAATCTACTGAATGGGTGTCGTCCATGGTAGCAGCCCACAAAAAAGGCTCAGACGAAATCAGAATATGCATTGACCCAAGAAACCACGTCATCCTATGCATACAGTCGAAGAAGTCGAAGCCCTAATATCGAATGCTACTGTTTTTTTCTGTCTTGGATGCAAAAAGTTAATTTTGGCAAGTAATGCTTGACCGCAAATCTTCACTACTGCCTACATTCAGTACCTCATTTGGAAGATAGAGATTCCTCAGGATGACATTTGGAATAAATTCTGCAAGTGAAGTCTTTTCAGTGTGCAATGAAGCAAATTTTTTCAGGTTATCCTTGTGCCATAATAGTATATGATTTATTGGTTCAAGGCAGTGATGAAGCACTGCATGACAGAAACCTTAGGAAAGTTCTAGACAGAGCACGTGAAGTAAATTTGAAGCTCACTCCTCTGAAGTGCAAATTCAGACTACAAGAAGTTACATATGTAGGTCATTTATTTACTAGTACTGGCTTGTGACCAGACCCATCCAAGCAAGCAGCCATTGTTGAGATGCCAGCACCGGATAATGTTCATGCTCTACAACGTTTTCTTGGTATGGTTAACTGTTTAGGCACATTTATACCAGACTTCAATGAGTTCACAGCACCTTTGAGAGAACTGACACCAAAAACGTTGCATGGTCTTGTTTGGAACAGCACCAGAGAGCATTTGAAGGCCTTAAGCAGAAAATTGTCACACCACCTACATTAAGATACTGTGATGTGAGTAAACCAGTAACACTTTCCTTTGATTCTTCAAAATTTGGTCTTGGCACAGTTATTGTTCAAGAGGACAGACCAGTAGCCTGTGCACCTAGAACTGTTACCCAAACTGAAATGCAGTACGCTTAAACTGAGAAAGAACTTTTGGCAGTAGTATTTGCATGCTCAAAGTTTCATGATTATATTTATGGTTGAGCTATTCAAATTGAAATTGATCACCAACCTCTAGTCGCTATTTTAAAGAAGCCTATGCTTTCAGCTCCAGCGAGGTTACAAAGAATGATACTTTGATTGCAAAAATACAACTTCAAAATGTTTATACAAAAGGCAAACTTCTTTATCCGGCTGATACCTTATCCAGATTGCCAAGAAATACAACAGAACAGCTTAATGCAGAGAATTTTGACTTTGATGTCATGGAAGTGCACAGTTTTTCTACCACAAGACTTGATGAGCTGAGAGATCATACAGAGGCTGATCCAGTTTTGCAAAAGCTCAACCAAGTCATTAATGTTGGATGGCTGTTGAAGCAGTCTAGAGTGCCACATGAAGTGCAAACTTATTTTCCTTACAGAGATGAAATGTTGATGGAAGATGCATTGTATTCATAGATCCTAAAATTGTTGTTCCTTCTTCCTTACAACATGAATATATTCAGATTTGGTCACCCAGGTTCTGAGTCTACTAAAAGAACGGTGAGAGGACTAGTATTTTGGCCTTCTCTAGCAAACTATATTGATAAAGTGCTTTCTCCTTGTTCAGTATGCAATAGTACTAAACTGCATTTGCAAAAAGAACCACTTCAACGACTCAAGTTCCTGAACAACCTTGGTTCAACAGTAGCCACTTATATATTTGAGTGGAACAATCAGCATTACTTAGTGTTGGTAGACTGTTGTTCAAACTGGTTTGAGATCGATTTACTACCTAACCTAACGTCCACTGTTGTTATCACCAAGTCAAAATGTCATTTCCAAGTCCATGGGAGTCCACAGAAGCTTATCTCTGACAATGGTACCCAATTTACCAGTCATTTGTTTCAGAAATTTGCAAAAGAATGAGACTTTGTATATGTTACTAGTAGTCCAGAATACCCACAGTCAAATGCACTAGCTGAATGTGAAGTACAGAGTGCAAAGCAATTATTAGAGAAGTCAAAGAGTGATAATACCGATGTCTTTTTGAATTTACTGAATCTCAAAAACATACCCTGTGACGATATACTTGGCTCACCTGCTCAGAGACTTCTATCTAGGCAGACCAGAACAACATTGCCTTATCAGTTCCATTTTGTTGAGGCCTAAAGCTAAGAACAACAGAATAATCAAAAGCTAACTATTCAGAAAACATTCTTTCCAGAAGTCCAGCTATGACAAATTGAGCAGATTTCTTCATCCGTTGAAAGAAGGAGAGAGAGTGTAGATACAAACAGCAGAAGGTTTCAACCGGATTGGTCAAGTAACAGGTATATGTGCCGAGCCGAGATTCTGCTTCATGGTATCTGAGGGTGTGGAGTACAGCTGAAATCTCAGACATCTTCCTTTATCAGAATCTATATCGCAGCATTGTTCCTGTGATACAGGCTCTAGATTTCAGAGCAATCCAAACAATGTTCCTGTTGCAGAACATGTCTTAACTCCTACTTCCATTCCTGATATCCCCAAAGTTAACATTCAGCAGAGACAGTCCCAGTTGCTAGACCTAGGTCTAATTTCTGTCACATGATTTGGACTTATTTCCAGACTTGGTGTGAAATACACTGCAACCTAGACATAATTGTCTATATGTATTTAGTTCTGTGTGACAGCCAGTTTGTTATAAGTTTATCCAAGTTAAAGTTGAGCTTCAATCCTGATGTGTTTGTACATAATAAAGCTGCTTGAACAGAATACACAGATGTTCTTCTGTTTTATCCTGACAAGACGAGCGACATGACCCAATACATACTTCCTTTGACTACATGAGCAGACATGATTGAGCTCTCAGAATGTTTCACAGGCAGGTGTGAGTGTAGCATTGAGCAGCACTCTACCATCTCCGAGGATGATACCACAATACCAACAGAAAATGATAGACTTTAACAATTGGCTTAGCTACTGGTTTCACTCAAAAGGAGTCCAGTACTTGTCAGCCTGGGAGAACATGGTTGACGGGCCAGGCTGCTTTGCTAGGGATGGTCTTCACCTGTCACCACTAGGCTTTCAGATATTGGCTAAAACATTATCCACCCCATGGTTCTTTTTTAGGTATTGCCAAACAGTTAAACCTTACAACATATCTAAATCTACTCAGGACAAGGTAAAGGTGTTGCTGCTCAATGCTAGTAGTCTCATCAGGAAACTGCACTACCTGGAAGCTCTCCTCACCCTTGAGAATGCCGGCATCTCTTCAGTTACTGAAACATGGTTCAAAGCCATGGAAAGCACTCTGGCAGTATATGGTTGTAATGCCTTTCTCACATTCCGACCATCCACTGAATGTGAAAGAACAAAAGTTAGAGGTGTGTCTATCTATGTAAAGGATAAGCCCACCTCAAGGCTGGTCAAACAATATGACATTCCTGAGCTACTCTATGTTCAACTTACCGTGGGAAAAATCCATTACCATATTCTTGGCTAGCTATAGGTCCCCCACCATGAACCAGAAAAACCATACATCATACCTGAACTTATTTGAATCACTCACCATCCAGCCGAATATTTTACTCATGGCTGATTTTAACTACCCCTGTATTAACTGAGAATCATTTTATTTTGTTATTTTTATTTAACATTTGTACGAGAAAGTCTGACTTGGAATGAGCCAATTTTCATCCTAGGCCCGGGAAGAAATGCTCTAGATCCATGTCTGTGACCACTAACATGCATGCCCAAAGATTTCTTGACTTTGTAAATTCAAATGCCATATAGCAGCTAGAATGCACTCCCTCTAGGGGATACAAATATCCTTGACCTGGTATGTACAAATATGGGAGAGCGCTGCAGCCCCTAAGTATGATGTCCTCACTGGTTAGATCAGATCGCAAAGCAGTCTTCCTTGAAATAAAGGTAAAATTAGACACCCCACCTAAACCCAAAAATTTTATGAACTTTTCTAAGGCAAACTACCCCCTATTAAGTAATGGAGTAGCTAGTTTTCAAGGTTCCCGAAACCCAGAAAACACATAAACTTATGCAGAGGCATACACAAATGCCTTGTACGACCATGTAAACAACTGCAGTATCTGACGGAAATAAGCACAGGTCAAATTGCAAAAACAAACCATCTGGTGGACCCCTGGTATTAATAGATTGTACAACAAAAGAAAAAAAATCCTGTCAAGAAGTAAGTGAAAATGTGCACAACAGAGACAAAAATCCCTCATTAGTCTAAGCAAGTAAATCAGGGAACTAGTCAAGTCTTCAAAATCAGATTGTGAAGCAAAAATAGCCTCCCAAGCTAAGGTTAACTGTAAGGCATTTTTCTGTTATGGACACATTATTAAGGGCAGCACCCAACAATGTGCAGAATTACTTCTAGGCAGCATCACCTATACTCAGCCAGAAGATGTAGCAAATCTGTGGCTGATAAATTCAGCTCAGATTTCAACTCCACATCACCCCAGTTATCCCTCAAGAAACAACTTCCACCTTTCCCCTATCAATTATCACCAAAGAAAAGGTTGCCGCCACGCTCTCAAAAGCTAAAAACACAGCTTCAGTGGGTCCCAACGATATACCAAGTTAACTCTTAAACAGCTTGAATCAGGCCCATTAAGATCTCTATTTAACTTCAACCTCTAGACCAGCTTTGTCCCAGTTGAGTGGAGGACAGCAACAGTCATCCCACTGCATAAAGGGGGACCATCAACTGACCCAGGAAGTTACAGACCTAAAAGTTTGATTGAGGTTGCATGCAGTGGCATGGCTGTATGTGTGGGGGGGTGTGAGAGGGGCAGGCCGCCTCAGGCAGCACTTTTGTGATTGTCACATTAGTACTGTTTTTGTAAGGGCATTCTTCTTTAAGAACGGTCCAGTTGTATCATATCTGTGCATGCGTTGTTGCACAGACTTCCTGTTCTTCCTTTTTGCCTGTGCGTGCGCAATTTTAAATACAGTAGGTTTGGCTGTTTTACTGCTTATTGCTGCAAGTGTTCGATTCACGGAATTTTGCTTCACTTGCCAATAAGTAAGTGGCATTTTGCTTCACTTGCCAACAAGTAAGTGTGTGTGTGTCTGTGTATGTATGTATGTATATATGTATGTGTGCACGTGCTTTTCTATTCATACTATGGCAGTGATACAGCAAATTCTTTCTGGTCATGAAAGAGCTCCCAGTTCTTATCTCTGTTAGGTAGAGAAGCTTATAGGGACAGGGATTATCATGGCCCAATTAGCATATGCTCTTTCTAATATAGCATCAGCCTCAAAAAGCACCAGCTGCTACAAACAACATCTAACAAAATATAATGAGCCATCTTTTTATTCCCAAGAATGGAACGTGACTGCTCAGTACTGAAAACAGTCTAATCTTCATCTAGCCTCCCTGCTTTTTCAAACTCCTTTTCATTCTTTACTGGCAGATTCAAGATAAGAGAAAGAATACAATTCCACCCATCTCAACCTGCTATGCTGCCTTTATGTACCAACTTTCCTGACAAAAACAAAAAAAAACATAGCAACCATGGTTTCTCCAGTCTAGGTCCCAAACTTTGCGAAACTATACCTCTACCCATAAAATATTCCACTTCTTAAACAGCATCTAATAAAAATCCAGAATGTGACTGTATCATCCATAAGAACATAACTTGTTTCCCAAAATAAAACTCAATATCATATGACTCTATGCTAACACATTATCCTAGTGATAACACATCCATCAGTCATAAATTCTGATTCCATCTTTTGCAGTCTTTTTCCTTATTCCCCCTTTTTTCTTCTCAGCGGCACTCTCTGCCTACCCTTAGACAATGTAAATATGTATTTTGAAATAAACTACTAGTCAGATTTTTACATGATCTATTTCTTACTTTGTACATAACCTATACTATTGTATTTCTGTTTTATATCTCTGTCTCCGTGATTCCTTATAACAATGTAACATAGCATTGTTTACATGCATCGTTTATACCACTTTTGTCACAGTATTTGTCAGTGCTGCAAGCATTTATAACCTCAGTAAAACACAGTTAACTTACTCTCTTTCCAGTAGATTCTACAAGCAGAGTTTCTTCCTCAGCTACATGCATCACACAAACAGTATTCATAGGTTGGTACTAGGCTATCGGCCCTAGGGCCTGTGCAAGCCTAGCCATAACAATTCCCTGGATATTTCTTACCACAATATTTACTTCTCTGGACCCCTGTCTAGCAGGGCGACTGACATGATCCCCGGGGTGAATTTCCTATCTCCCATCCAATCATCAAGGTTCCTTTTGAAGAGGGCCAAGGAGGCGCTCTGCTTGACATGTATGGGCAGTCTATTCCAGAGTATGGGGAGTCTCTGGGTCAGAAACCTATCCCTCCAGTATATTTTGTTCATTGTGATGACAAGGTTTAGATCCCTGGAGCGTGTGGCTCTGAGGGATTGGGATTTCTTTAAGTGGAGCATGCCCAACAGCTCAGGGTTTGACATGGCCTTGTATGTTAAGCAGAGATTGCCTCTGAGTAGACGATATACCACAGAGTATAGCTGGAGCTTTTTTTAGACGGTCAGCATATGGCATTTGCTTTAGGCCTGTGATTCTTTTAGTGAGGTATTTATGTGGCCTTTCCAGCTGTTGCAGATGTCTTGTGAGGTACATACCAAACTGGGCATTATACTCTATAATGGGTTTAATGAGGGATGAGTACAGTGGGACAATGACCTCCTTTTTTCTGGATGAAAAGCCCTTAGTGATGAGGTGTGCCACACAGAAGGATTTCCTGACTGTAGTGGCGATATGGTTATTGAAAGTGAGACCACTGTCCACCTGTGTCCCTAAGTCTCTCATCACACTTTCGATGTTTAGTGTCCTGCCACCTATGTGGTAATTCATGGGTACATGTTTTTTTCCAAAGGGGATAACTATACATTTCTTGGCATTAAGCTTGAGCCCATGGCTCTGGCACCAAGCATCTGTTTCTGTAAGGCCCTTTTGTAGAATATCCACATCATTTGGGGATTCAATAATGGCTCCCAGTATGCAGTCATCTGCGAACTTTGTTAGCCAGAGTCCCTTAGTGTTGGCCTGTACTTCAGAGAAGTAGATGCCAAACATGAGTGGTCCTAGGACTGAACCCTGAGGTACTCCACTTGTCACTTGTCTGGAGCTGGATTTGGAGTCGGCTACTTTTACAGTCTGGGTTCTGTCAGTAAGCCAGTTGGCAATCCATCGAGTGACGTAGGGATTTATGCCCAGCTTAGTAAGTTTATCTATGATTCCAGAGTGGTGGATAGTGTCGAAGGCCTTGGCGAGGTCCAGATAGACTGTGTGGACCGCCTTACCCTCGTCCACATCTCTGGAGACTGATTTGAAGAAGTTAGTCAGATTCAGGAGACGAGATCGGCCCTTCACAAACCCAAACTGGGTGGGGTCCAGTGTTTGAAGGTTGCCAATGTCTTTGTTTATAAGTTCCATGATGATGCATTCCATGCCCTTGCAGATCAGGCCCTTCACAAACCCAAACTGGGTGGGGTCCAGTGTTTGAAGGTTGCCAATGTCTTTGTTTATAAGTTCCATGATGATGCATTCCATGCCCTTGCAGATCAGGCTTGTCAGACTGATGGGACGGTAGTTCCCGGGATCCAAAGCGGATCCTTCCTTGAGGAGCGGGATCATTGTAGCTGTGCGCCACTCAGTGGGCACGAAGCCTGAGGTGAGGCTATGATTAAACATGACACTTAAGTGAGGTGCCAGTTCATTTTGTAGTTCATGTAGTACACAGCCTGGGATGTCATCTGGTCCCATGGATGCTGTATTCTTAGCTTTGGAGAGTGCGGTTTCTACCTGTGTGGCCGTGATTATCGGAATTTGGCAATCTTTTGGTATTGAGATGGGCCCTTTAGGAGGTGAGAGGGGGTGAAGTTGACACTAAATCGATCTTCCAGGATATTGGAAATATCCTTGGGATCAGTATATTTAATGCCATTCTGTTGTAGCTCAGAGCAGATCTGAGCATTGCCATTTAGATACTTGACATAACTGTAGAATGCCTTGTGGTTGTCTTTGGAATCTTTGGCAATTTTATTTTCGTAACTAGCTTTTGAGGATTTTGAGGGATCTCAGCTTCTTACTGAGGCTGGTGAGGGAGTTTTTTTGCATCCTGGGATTTTCCTCTTTTCTGAAACAGTTTCTTCCTTCTGTTGTATAGTTTGTTTATAGCAGGGGACCACCAGATTGGCTTCCTTTTTTTGGAGAAGAGTATATTGGTTCTATTTGCGATGGCACGATTCATGCATGAGTGGATGTGCTCGTACAGTGTCTTAGTGTATGATTCTGCAGTGGAACTTCCAGATCCCGCCTGTGTGGGTGTTGTGAAGTTTGTCACAGCTGACTTCAGTAGCATGAAGTTGGCTTTGAAGAAGTTTTTTAAGGAGGTTTCCTTACTGGGGGGTGGGGGTGGGATGCGGATGTCAAAGGTGATTTGCTTATGGTCAGACCTGACCAATGAGGGGGTGACCACTGGTGTGGAGCATCTTTCTCCCATGTTGGTAATGACCAGGTCTAGGATATTGGAGCCCCTGGTGGGACAATGGATTAGTTGATCCAGGGCATTGGAATTTATGAATTCCAAGAACTGTTGGGGAAAAAGAGTTGGTACCCGAGTAGTTTTCCCAATTAATGGCAGGGTAGTTGAAATCTCCCAGTATTAGGGTGTTTGGTTGTATCTTAATATTTTCCAGTATGTTTAGAAAGGTGTGGTGAGAATCTTGGGGCATGGTGGGGGATCTGTAGCAAGCTACAGTTTGGATTGCAGTCTTACCTTGTGTTAGTTGCACCTGGAGAATTTCAGATGCATTGTGTTGGGCAACTAGCCTGGAGGTGTGAATATCCTTGGTGAATATGGACACTCCTCCACCTTTATTGTTTCGGTCTTGGTTTTATGGCCAAAAAGTGTGGTAAGAATTGTAGCCTGGTATTGCAGGGGTGCTCTTTGGAGCCTGAACCAGGTCTCAGTTACTGCACAAATATCAATGTTCTCCATTTTTAGGAGTGCCTCGAGAGAGTGCATTTTGAGGTTTAGACTTCTAGCATTGAGTAACATTACCTTCAGATTTTGCATGCTTGTATCTGTTACGGTGGTGGTTTTAACCTTTGAACCTTGCCTAAAAAAGGCACTATAGTGGTGGCAAGAGCTTTAGCCAGTAACCTGAATCCCAGGGGTGACAGGTGCAGACGATCTCTGGCAAAGCATCATGGTTTGTCGATCATGTCTTCCCAGGCAGACCAATACTGGATCCCCTTTAGCCAATTGTTGAAGTCAATCATTTTGTCCTTATACTGTGGTATCATTCTGGGTGAAGGCAGGATGCTACTCAGGGCTAGGGTCATACCTGCCTGGGTCACATGATCCGAGAGCTCTTCCACGTCTCTTTTCATGTAGTCCAGGGAGGTACTCAAGTCATTCACTCCAGTATGGACAATGACAGTTGTATTTATACTTGTTGTGGAGTGACTTGAGTGCATGCGTTATGTGGCGGATCCTGGCACCCAACAGGCAGCTGACTGCAATTTTCTCCTTGTTCAGCCTGGTGAGTGGGACATCAGTGTGCCTGACTATAGAGTCACCTATGACTAAAGTGTTAGGTACATTGTCTTGCCTTAGGGGCTGTTGTTGGGTGGCACACTGGTGTTGTGAGCTATGTGTCACTTTGGTTGTGACTGGTGTTTGTTTGCATTTCGGCTTCGGAGGTCCTTGTTGCTTGGGCAGGTTAATGTTAAGGGCCTCCGCATATGTGGGTTTAGTGTTGCTATGTGTGGGTGTCGATGGTGTGGGTTTTGAAGGGCTATGAGTTGCTTGAGGTGTAATGCAGGTGTTAACCTTCTCCTCTTGACTATCTAGCATAATCTTGGCCGGAGAGAGCTTTGCTTCCAGTTTGGCTATGTAAGTGCATCTCTCTTAGGTTGTAGTGTTGGGTGGTAGGAGGAGAGGATTGTCTCCCTCATAACGTCTTGCTGCATAAACACTCACCTTTATTTGACTCTTTTTCCTAGACCTCTGATTACTAATGTAACTGTTATCTACATTCCACATAACCTGCAAAAAAAAAATAGATTTTACAGTATATTTCCCACTATATACTGTTCAGTATTGACAGTCAGCAAAAGATGTGGGGGTGGGGGGGTAGTGCAGCAGTGCTGAGCGTGCAGTCCTTTGGATGTAAAAGACTCCCTGGCACTTATCAAAACTGACTGTGTGGTTTACAGTTTCCTCTACATTGTAATCATAACATTTTCTTTCTTTCTTCTATTACTTTATATTTCATATTTCAGAACTTGTTTAACATAATTCTCCACAAAAAGTCCCCACCTTCATAAAAATTTTCAGTGCTTTTCCTTCTTTGCTTTCTGCTTTTCCATCTTACTCTGGTAAATCCCTTTGTGGATATACAAGAAAAAAAATCCTGCTTAATTTTTTCATACCACTCTTCTCTTTTCTCACAACATTCATCAGTTTAATATCCATACCTTTACCTAATTTTCATGTTCCTTTCTTTCCACCAATAGCGTAGCTAGGGTGGGGTGAGAGTGCGAGGATATTCTTCTTTAAGAACAGTCCGGCTGTGGCTGTTTCACTGCTTATTGCTGCAAGTGTTCAATTCACAGAATTTTGCTTCACGTGTTTGTGTTTGTATGTGTGTGCGCTTGCGTGTGATGCCCCAGTTAGGGATACCTGGTGGTTAGTGTTACTCAGGCTCAAACCCTGCACCTTAGGTACAAGAAACAAGAGCCTGAATACTCTACCCCTACTGACACTTGTGATTCAAAGAGTTGAGTCCATAGTTCTCAGCTGTCTAGATTTTCACAGAATGTCTGTAATGTTTGGCTCATACTTTTGGTCTGTTCCTCTTAAAATTTGTGGTTTTCTGGTAAATCAGTGAGGACTGAATTTACTGAATAATGACAGCCATTTGGGTTTCAGTCTTTTCTTCCTATCTTTCAGGAAACACATGATAACACAAAATATTTTATTCTAGCAACTTTCTAAGATTGTACAAGCAATATTTAAAATGTATCCCTGGTTTTGGGCCTTTGTCCCCCTCCCATAAATTTTGACTTTTTCCAGATTTCTTGTGCTGCGAAGTTGAGAGATTTAGTTGAGTGTCAAGTGGATTTTACAAGGAGTTGAGAGCTTCAGGTGAAGAGAAGTTTAGTGCTACTTATGCCAAGTCTGTTTACAATGTGCACCTGCTGTTTAGAAAATGATAACCACTATTGTGCTGAAGTATTTAAAAGTATTGTTAGTAGCATACTTTCTTTTGCTGCAGAAGGTAGTGGGTTCTACTCCCACACTATGTAGACTGATTGCCGATACCGTGCTGTACTTTAAAGGGGGTGGTATGCTGCAGTCCTGAATGTGTCCTCCTTTGGAGGCGATATCTAGCAACTGTGAACCTGTTATCAGTTTGCCATCCATTCCCTATTGCAATATTACTAGCTTACAGTACCATTTTTTTAATGTAACATAGGTAATTTATTCTTTAAGGGAAACAGGATGAAACACTGAAATATGACTGAAACAAATGTTTTCCAGGAGTGGCTGACACAGACAAACAACTGGTGTCAAAGCCATGGACTAAAGCTAAATGCCAAGAAATGCATAATCGTATCCTTTGGGAAGTCATCCATCCCTGGTAACTATCATATTGACAACAAACCCCTTAGAACTGACCCAGTAGTCAGGGACTTGGGGACACAGTGATCTGGCCTTTGACCATCACGTGTCTACAGTGGTGAGGAAATCATTCTATGTTGCGCAACTTATAAACAAAGGTATGGCATCTAAGTCCAAGGAAGTCATTGTCCCACTATATTCAACAGACCTGTCATCGAGTACAGTGACCCCTTTGATATGTACCTAATCAGGTATATCTAGCAATTGGAATGTCCTCGGAAGTTTCTAACTAAAAGAATACAGGGCGTAAGTAAAATGTCCTATGCAGACCACCTCAAGGTCCTATCCCTGTATTCTGTCTTCTGCAGGCTTTTGAGGGGAGCTCTATTCCTGGCGTACAGAGCATTGTCAGACCCAATGCTGATGGACTTCCTGCATATTCACAAAACAAACAGCACCAGAATTACCCGTTCTAAAGACTTAAACCTTGCCTGTGATATAAATAGGATCTGCTAGAGAGATAGGTATGTATCCCAGAGACCACCCCATCTATGGAACTGGATCCCCATCCATGTGAAGCAGAGTTCCTTCCTAACCAAATTCAAGTGCAACTTGGACAACTGGATGGGAAACTGGAAATTCATCCTTGGTTTGGCACCTGTCTCTCTAATGAACACAGGTAACCTGTAAATGATTCATCTCCCAGGCCCATGCTTACACTTATCAAGGGTATCAGAACTTGTCAGAGATTTGGGATGGATGACTAGGCTTAAAAAGTCCCTTGTGGTCATTAGCCTAGTAAACCCCTAAGAACCTATGAACCTATATAACGTTGTTTGCTAGCAGCAACCTTTTCATTAGTTACAGATCTCTGTAATGTGGAATTATTCAGATGGCTTTTACTTATGCAGAGATTGTGCATATTTACAGCCAGTCCCCGCGTTACAGACATCCAACATGCGGACAGCCCATAGATATGAATGGGCTGCCAAAATGTTGGAAAAAATGTCAAAATAAATAAAAATGAGAAATCTTACTGTTTAAATATAGAAATAAGCTGTTCTTTCCTTTTTTTCCATCTTCTCCATTTGTGAAGCTGCTCTCATGTCTTGTTAGAGCAGTTACTTCTGCCTTCACGGAGAACAAACAATCCGATTGGTTAAGTGAATCTCTGCTTTTACGATCTGACTGGCTCTTGTCTTCAGTACAGTTTTGAAGCAGTTATTACACTATTTTGTAGAATGGGCAATGCCATTGCAACTCACCTGGATCTAGGTGAGAGGTCTGAAAGTGCAGGAAAGAGTGGAAAACATTCATGGGTGTGATGCCTGCAGTACAGAAATGTGAAGTGAAGCTTAAAAAGAGGTACGTTTAACCTTTTTTTTTTTTGGAACTTTCTGCTGTACTGTACTGTACTGTATTACATTTTTATGTACTATTATTTGCATAAAAAAGGGAATGTCTGTAAAATACTGCTATGAATCAGCTGAATTGAAATGTTAATTAAGTGTAGACATTCATAGTACATTATCGACCAGTCAGACCTGAAAAGTGTCTGGCTGCAGACTCCAGTACTGTATGTGTGTCCTGTGGAGCTCCACTTTAGTACTGTACTGTACTGCAGCCAGACACTTTTGTGAACTTCTGCACTGGTGACATTGCGACCTATGCCTCCAAAACGTAAATCAGATGCACATGCTGGTGATGTGTCAAAGAAAAGGAAAGCAATCACCCTGGAAAGTAAAGCGGACATAATAAAGAGATGCAAGAGAGGTGAAGCATCATCTGCCTTTGGAAAGGCATTAGGCTACAGCCGATCAACAATCGGAACAGTTTTAAAAGACAAAGAATAATGAATCATGTGAAAGGCCATACCCAATGAAAACTACAATTATTACAAAACAATGGAGTGATTTAATTCTTAGGATGGAAAGGCTATTGCTAATTTGAATCGAATATCAAAATCAGGAGTATCCCTATTAGCCTTTTATTAGTGCAAGAAAAGGCTCAAAGCCTTTTCAATGATTTAAAAGCTGCTCGAGCAGCAAATACAGGTGGGTGTGGCAAAGAATTTTTTTGCTAGTAGGGGCTGGTTCCATCCCTTTAAAATGAGGGCTAATTTATATAACATTAAAACTCAAGGCGAAGCGGCGAGTGCCGATGTAAGTGTTGCAAGGGAGTTTCCTAAAATGTTGGAAAAAATTATTGAGGAAAGAGGTAATTTGCCAGACCAAATATTTAATATAGATGAGACTAGCTTATTTTGGATGAAAATGCCTGAAAGCACTTACATTTCAAAAGAGGAAAAAAGTGCAGCAGGGCATAAAGCAGCAAAAGATAGGCTAACATTATTGTTTGGGAGTAACGCTTCTGGTGATTTTAAGTTGAAGCCCTTGCTTGTGTATCGCTCCTTAAATCCGAGGGAACTACAGCATGTCATTAAGGCATCTCTTCCTATTATTTGGAAGGCAAATGCAAAGACTTGGGTTACAATTGTCATCTTTGAAGATTGCTTCTTGAACCATTTTGTTCCTGCTCTTCAAAAGTATTGCTTGGCCAAAAACATTCCTTTCAAAATTCTTCTTTTACTTGACAATGCACCTGGACATCCAAACAGTTTAGGTGACTTACACTTGAATGTAAAGGTCATATTTTTACCACCCCCCCCCCCCCCAATACCACATCACTACTTCAGCCAATGGATCAGGGAGTAATAGCCTCATTTATGGCCTATTATCTATGCCAGACCTTCTTACAAGCAGTCAGGGCTGCCCGAGATAATGAAATGACCTTAAGGGAGTTCTGGAAGAAATTATAACATCTGTGATGCCATCAAAAATATTCCCAATTCTTGGGATGAAGTAAAGCAGTCAAAGGAGTGTGGAATAAACTGTCCCCACAATTTGCACCTGCTTTACAGACTTCTACAGATGATGACATAGCTGAAGCCAGGCAAGCTGTGGTTGATATTGGTAATCGTCTGCAGTTAGACATCACTGACATGGATGTCATAGAGTTACTTGATGCCAAAGAACTGACCAATGAAGACTTTATGGAACTGGAGCAGCAGACCATAGCATTTGAGAAAGAAAACAGGGACCTAGAAACTCCAAAATCCAAAACGTTTTTGACAAAAGAGTTAGCTGAAGCATTTCGTCTCACTGAAGCAGGAATGGCAAAGTTAGAAGAGAAAGATCCTAATACAGAGTGGTTCACCCAAGTTTACTGTACAGTTACCGAGGGCCTCAGGTGCTGTAAGGCCATTTATGATGAGAAAAAGAAAAGCTCTTTGCAAACCTCCCTTGATGCCTACTTCAAGAAATTGACTCCAGCAGTAAACACCCTCTCTCCAGCAGCAGAATCAAACCCTGACTCTGCACCACCAGGCCCATTCTCTCCAACAAGTCCACCATTTTCTGCATCATCCAATTAATAAAGTTATCATAATGTAAGCTCACAAATGATGGTTAACCTTTACAGTAATTATCCTTTTTCTTTTTTTTTTCATTTAAACTGTTTTAAGAACGGTTTCTTTGATGTTTTTTTTACAGTACAGTATCTACCGCACTGTACTGTACAAGTGTACAGACATAGTTACTGTACTGTTTACACTGTACTTACAGTATTGCTGTTGTTATTACTACAGTATACAGTATTATGTTTAAGATTTTTTTTGTTTGGAAGTGTTTCTAAAGTGTTTTTATGCAAAGAAAAGTAATAAATACTAGAGTGAGGCAAACAATTCACCATGTGACATTTCTTATTAACCATATGTACATGTTTTGCCTTTCATACAAATGTGACTTAAGGACAGACAAAAAAACGGATCTCGTCCTTAACCCGGCGACTGCCTGTACTGATATTGGTGGATTGTAATGACAGACGTTTGAGTAGAGTTTTATGATGGAAATGTTCTGAATTGAGCAGTTTTGTCATTATTGGTTCATACATTTTGTTTCATTGCTTGCTAGAAAAATGTTTAAAACAGTAAATTTAAAACGCGCTCTAACACGTGTGCTGTATTTTACAAGGAATAGAATCAAAGAACACATGTATGTTTGCATTGTCCTAAAAATGTGTGCAAGGGGCCTATGATTTGATAACAGCCCAAAGGTAAACTTTATCCACCACTGGCCAGATGCATTTTCATTGAATGTGGGTTTCAATGCTGTTTCAATGAATGTGAGTTTCAAGGGCAGAGAAGTTTTAATGCCAAGTCTGTTTTCATTGTGAGACTCTATTGCTTTGCTTAGCAGATGCCTATCAATGTTTGTGCTATAAAATTTAAAATAAAAGTTTTAAATTAAATCCAAATAATCATTGTAGACGTAAAACATAAAACAGTATGCACATTAGTGTTTATATGGTAAATGGGGAGAAATAGCCAAGTAAAGGGACACTGGAATGGCTGCAGGGAGGCAGGAGTTCTGTATGGGGGCCCCAATTGGCCATGATTTTGTGAAGGGGAAGGGGCGTCAAACTCAAAGACAGCCCCAGGTGGCACAAACGCTAGTCACGCCACTGGTTGCATGGCTTTAAGAAGACCAAGCATCTCTTCATTTCCTTTGTTTAAGGGATAGAAAGGGCTTGCATTAGCTGAGCAAACCCTTTCTAACTGAATTGCTAGCTGTATTGATTTTGTTTTTATGTGATGAACCACCATTTGGAAAATGATGATGTCAAAGGCCATTCCACGAAGTGCTGCTGCTCCCAGTGCTTACTTCATAAATTATTTTGTTAATCCTTGATTCACACCTTTACTAAATACTGGACTCTTGATTCCAAGAGTCAGTCCTCCTTTGACACTTTGTTAAACGGAGATGGCCTTCAACTCTGGCCTCTCAGGAGGTTTGATTTAATTTTTTTGCAACAATTAATCCCTGGGAACAGTCACTTGTAAAATATAATATGTATTTATATACATTATATAAATATGTGCACTCTACACTGACAAACAGATTTTTTATTCATTTTATCAGTTGATGTGCAAGGAGATTTTCTCCAGAAGGTATTAACACTTTGATAATTCAGGATAGTCTCTCCATTCAGCAGTTACAGGTGAATTTTATTGTAAGTTAAGCCAGGTATACATTTATAATTTTTTTGTGTGTGTTTTGTTCCTGTTTGTTATTGTGTTGAGTCAGTGTTAGGTGGAAATCCGAGTAGTACAGATACTGTGTGCACCCTCCCAGCCCACCAAAAACCACTATAGTGTATATTGGCAAAAGGCAAAAATTGCTTGATTCTGGGAATGAGGGATTAAAATGCTGCCAGATGGGAATGTGCGGAAATCCCAAGTTGTCCACTGTAGAAGGCCTTGCAGATCACTTGACAAGTCTTGAATGCTGAACACTTATCTGTTACAATTGCAGGGGGTGAATCCACACACTCTCCTGAAAGCTCTTAAGTTGCCTGAAAGCAATTTACTGCATTCAGAAGTTATTCTTTTATATGTGTATATATATATATATATATATATATATATATATATGTGTGTGTGTGTGTGTATATATATATATATATATATATATATATATATATATATATGTATTTTTTTTTTGAGGGAAATATGAAAACTTAAAATGCATGAGCTCAAACCTTACTGCTTGACAAAGATTCGGCTAAGAAAATGAGAATTTATTTTAAACTATGAAAGTTGTCTTACTTTCGAGTCAGGGTACACATTTTCTGCAGCTGCAGAATGTTTTTTCTCAACTTCACAAGTTTTTCAGATCCAGGATTGAGTACTTTTTTGAATAGTGTCTTGCATATCAAATGTTTTCAGCATGGCTTCACTTCTGTCTGGGATTTGAATTTCATAGGTTCATAGTTTCATACTAGGCTATCTGCCCTAGGGCATTTATAAGCCTAGCCAGAGTGTGTGCCCTTTTTTGAGGTTAGTATACTGTGCCTCTGTCTAACAGTGACACAGAAGTGATACCCGGGGTAAACCTACGATCCCCCATCCACTCATCAAGATTCCTCTTGAAGAGAGTCAATGAGGGACTCTGCCTAACCTGGACTGGGATTTTATTCCAAAGTGAAGGGAGCCTCTGGGTTATGAATCTGTCCCTCCAGCATGTCCTATTTATTTCAGTGCTGAGGTTCAAGTCTCTCGAGCGCGTAGCTCGATGGGATTTGGATTTTCTGAGGTGCAGCATGTCCATTAATTCCGGGTTGGGCATGGCTTTATACGTCAGGCACAGATCGCCTCTGAGCAGGTGGTATGCCACTGAGTAGAGCTGGAGTTTCTTTAACCAGGCAGCATATGGCATCTGTTTGAGCCCTTTGATCCTCTTGGTGAGGTACTTTTGGGGTCTTTCCAGTTGCTGCAGGTGTCTGGTAAGGTACATCCAAAAAGGGGCATTGTACTCAATTATGGGCCTGATGAGGGATGAGTAAAGAGGCACGATGACCTCCCCTGATCTAGATGTGAATCTCTTCATGATTAGGTGGGTTATATAAAATGTTTTTCTATCCACTTTGGCCACGTGGTTGTCAAATGAGAGATTGCTATCAACTTGGGTCCCCAGGTCCCTAATTACTTCTTCCGTACTTAATGGATTATCACTTATGTGGTAATTTGTGGGCACTTCGTTTTTGCCAAAGGGGATGACTATACACTTTTTGGCGTTTAGCTTGAGGCCATGGCTCTGGCACCAGTTGTCTGTTTCTATGAGGCCCTTTTGGAGGATGCTTGTGTCGGCTGGAGAGTCGATTATGGCGCCCAGTTTGCAGTCATCTACAAACTTGGTCAGCCACAGTCCTTCCGTGTTGGCCTGTACCTCTGAAAAATATATACCGAACAAGAGAGGTCCCAGGACTGAGCCTTGTGGGGCGCCACTTGTAACTGGTTTCGAGTCTGACATGACTCCAGCAATTCTAACAATGTGGGTTCTGTCCTTGAGCCAGTCTGCAACGCATCTAGTGACATAGGGGTTTATATTTAAGCTGGTGAGCTTATCTATAATGCCCGAGTGGGGTATTGTATCGAAGGCTTTTGCGAGGTCCAGGTAGGCAGTGTGGACCACCTTCCCATCGTCAATGGCCTTGGTGACTGTTTCAAAGAAATCGACCAGGTTTAAGAGGCAGGAGCTGCCCTTAACAAAACCGAACTGGGTAGGATCCAGTGTCTGTAGGTCCCCAATATCTTTATTTATAAGGTCAATGATGATCCCTTCCATAGCTTTGCAGACCAAGCTAGTCAGGCTTATGGGGCGATAGTTTCCAGGATCCGTTGAGGCACCACCTTTGTGGAGAGGGACCACCGTTGCTGTACGCCACTCTTTGGGTACATATCCTGTAGTAAGGCTGAGAGTGAACAGTAGTTTTATGTTTGGGTTTAGCTCTTCTTGGAGGTCATGTAGGACGCTGCCCGGAACACTGTCTGGTCCCATTGATGCTGTGTTTTTTTGCTTTGGAGAGGGTGGCTCTTACCTGAGCATCTGAAATGTCAGGGGGGCAGCACTCTGCTGGGATAGATATTTGCCCTTTTGGTGGGGGGGGGGGTTGCGCTTAACCTGTCAGCTAGGATGTTGGCAATGTCTGTGGGTTCGGTGCATTTTTTGTCATTTTGGACTAATTCTGAGCATATCTGGGAATTCCCACCCAGGTTCCTAACATAACTAAAGAAAGCCTTGTGATTATCCTTAGTGTCCTGTGCAATTTTTCTCTCGAAGCTGGCCTTAGACGATTTTATGAGTGCCCGTAGTTTTTTGCTAATACTGATCAGAGATGCCTTCCCTTTTTGGGATTTTGCTCTATCATGTAGTAGCTTCCTCCTTCTATTGTCTAGTTTGTTTATGGCTGGGGTCCACCAGACAGGACGTCTGCCTTTGGAGGATTGGGTCTTGGTTTTATTTGGGATTGCATGATCCATGCATTCCTGAAGGTGTTCATAGAATGCGTTTATAAAGGATTCTGTGGTCTGGGCCGTATTTTCCACAGGCCCGGGGGCTTTGAAGGATTCCACCTTGGTTTTGAGGAGTATGAAATTTGCTTTAGAGAAGTTTTTCACTGTGGTTTTCTGGGCAGGGGGTGGGGTTGGGATGTGAATATCCAGTGAGATTAGTTTATGGTCTGATTTTACCAGTGAGGGATACACTTCTGGTCTGGAGCATAGAGTCCCCATGTTGGTGATGATCAGGTCCAGTATGTTTTCCCCTCTTGTGGGAGTGGTAACAAGTTGTTCCATAGCATTTGAGTTTATAAATTCTAGGAACCTTTGGGCTAAGGTGTTGAAGCTAGAGTATTGCTCCCAGTCTATGTTTGGGTAGTTGAAGTCGCACAATATAATGGTGTTTGGAGAGACCTTCATATTTTCCAGTGTTCTCAGGAAAGCAGAGTGGAGTTCCTGGGTTTGGGAGGGTGGTCTGTAGCAGGCTATAAACTGGAAGGCAGTTTTACCCACTGTTAGTTGCACATGGATAGTCTCTGATGCTTCGTGCTGTGCCACCAACCTGGAGGTGTGGGTATCTTTGACAAATATTGATACTCCCCCTCCTTTTGTGGTTCGGTCCAAGTTTTGGGGCCGAAAAGCATGGTATGAGGTATAACCTGGTAGTGCTGGGGTGCTCTCGGGAGCCTTGAACCAGGTTTCTGTTACTGCACAGATATCGATGTTCTCCATGCTAAGGAGAGTTTCGAGTGCGTGCATCTTGAGGTTTAGACTTCTGGCGTTGAGTAGCATTACTCTTAGTTTCTTATCCCTTGTGATACCTATGGAGGTGGGTTTGTCTTTTGAGCCTTGCCTAAAAAAGGCACTATGAGGGTAGCAATCATGAGTGAGAAAAGAGTTTATCCAATAAGAAAGACTGCAAGTATTGATGTAGTAATATGCAATTAGGGGCCTAATTTTTACTGGAGAAAATTGACACAGGAGCCAAGGTATTGGGTGTAAGTAACTAGAGAGGGAAAGTTAAAGAGTGAGATAAGGCCAAACAGAAGTTTAGACTGCAGCTCAGAGACTGCATTTCCTACCAGAGGATTGATATCAGAGTGTAGCAAAGAAAAAAAAGGATAGGAGAGTGCTACGGAAAAGATCAATTCTGGTAGAGGTTTTAGTCGAGTCCAGAAGAAAAACTACTCTTAAAAAGAGAATGATTTGTATGACATATAAAATGTTGCAAAACTATAAATATAGATATTGTCAACATATTTGTGAAATTTCCATTCAAACTTTGTTTTTTTTTAATTTTAATAACTGTGATCTTGTTTATCCAAGGGTGATTGATAAACAGATACTCATAGTAGTAGAAACTAAGATGGGAGATGAGCAGTTTGGATTCAGATCAGTATACAGCACGACTGACTCGATGTTTGCAGTGAGACAGAGAGTTGAGAAGAATCTAGAAATGAGGAAAGAGTCCAACTTGGGCATTCCTGGACTTAGAGAAAGCATATGACAAGGTCCCAAGAAAACTGATTTGGGCATAGTGTGGTGGTTCAAAGTCCCAGAAACATTGGTAGAATTAGTGCAGGCTATGTACAAGGCCCCATTAACTCAAGTAAGAACAGTGTCAGAGTCGTTACCAGTGGGAGTGGGTGTGCACCAGGGTTCAGCTCTGAGTCCTCTGCTGTTCATACTAGTGATAGAGTACATTAGCAAACAAGTTGGAGGAGACAGATCAACAAAGTTGCTATATGCAGACAATGTGGCATTACAGACAGACTCTTGAGTAAGAGCTTCATTAAAGGATAGTTTAATTGAATGCAAAACTGAAGGCACATGAGATGAAACTAAGTAATGATAAGACAGTGGTAATTGCATCAAATTGGGAAAATCAGAAGAAGCTAAGAATTGAGATAGAAGGGAAGATAGTGGAACAGGTTAATAGCTTCGAGTATCTGGAAGGGGTGGTTTGAGGAGAAGGGAAGTCTGGATGAAGAGGTCAAAACTAGTCAGAGGGGCTGTGGCCAAATGGCATGTATTTTGTCAGGTGTAGTGTATGACAGAAGAATGCTAAAGAAGCTGAAAAGTAAGGTGTACAAAACAGTGATGAAACCAGTATTACTCTGTGTACATAAGCCTGGGTGGTAAAGGCAGAGCAGTTGAAGCTAGAGTTGGTGGAACTGAAGTGCCTCAGACGGGGTGGTAGGATGCACGCTGTGGGACAGGTGAAGAAATGAGGACATAAATACAAAAGCCAAAGTAGTTTCAGTTGCAGAACAGATCAAAGAAAGATTATGGTGGTCCAGGCACATGTGCAGAAAAGCAGAAGACAGTCTGGTGAAGAAGATTTGGGACAGACAGGAAAGGAGGTAAGAGGAAACAAAGGGCATCCAGCAAAGAGGTGGATGGATTGTGTGAGAGAAGATCTTTAACAGTCAACATGAGTGTCAAAGAAGGCAGGAGTGTGGCATTAAATGAGAGAGATGGCAACCGTTAACATGACACCCTAACCCAATGTAGAAAATGGAAAAAAAGGGGGTTGGTGGTGATGATGATGATAAATCTTGTTGAATGCTAATCTGTTACAATAATTGCAGGGGAAAATTCTCCACTCCGCCCAAAAAATTTAAAAAATTTTTCAGATCCAGCAGTGAGTATGTTTTGAATGGTGGCCTGCATGTTACAAGTCTTACGCATGGTTTAATTCTTTTCCATTTGGCTAACTAACTGAATAATACGTTCTCTGTGTTTCACTGCTGCAGTCCTGACTTGTGAAATTCCCTACCGTGAAAGACCTTGGCTGGCCTGACCACCAGAGAAAAAAATGCCCCCTCCTCCTAAGGCTGACAGACGTCCTATCCAACTTCAGTATGCATGGTTATAAAGGAAGCAGCCAATGCCATGATTTCAGTCTTTTCTTGTTGCCGGAGCCCGAAGCAGTATTTCAGTGTGTTGGTCAGTCCACACCATTGAGAAGTCGTCTGAAAGCTGAGTACCCCATTGGGGAACTCTCTTTTTTCTTGCTTTAACCCCTGTCAGATAAGGTTAACAATGGCCTCCTCTGTGGTAAGCAAATCCCACACCGGGACTTCCATTCACTGTGTGTCACCTGTCTGGGCCCTGATCATGACATTCCAAATGATCATTTATATTAGAGATTAAATTCTGGGACTATTAGGCATTGGGCCGAGATCTTAGCTAGGCACCTTAGTCTCTAGTCTATTTAGCAACATCTGATGGCATCTGCCAGTTGTCTTGAGGTTGAGCTCCCTAAGCGTGAGAAGGATAAGGAAAAAACTTTGAAAAAACGGATCACTTCCAAGCTGGTTACCAATAAAATAAAATTAGAAGTAAAAGAGAAGTGAAGGGTAACAATCCAATATGAACGCTTTATTTATAAATCACTGCGTTTCAGTAAAGACTTCATCAGATAAAACACATTAGCTTACCATTTCCTTTCTTTTATACATATTAATTATATATCCATCCAATCATGTTGCACATTTATTTAAAAAAGACCAAATCAAATTTCACTTCCTTAAAATCTCATTAAATGTTTAATTAAAACATTGAATTCATTTTATTATAGTAAAATCTATTAAATATATATGTGTGTTTCATATTTCCATTTATTATATATGTAGTTCAAATGCTGTGTTTTCAAATTTCGTTTGTTTTTTAAAAAACTTGTAAGTGTTTATTTGAAGGGAGTTGACGCCATCTACTGGTCATTTAGAATATAGTTCTTATCCATGTACTATAATCTAGCAGCTTTCAATTTTAAAAGTGGCAGAATTGAGATATACTCATTCAGGCCCGGGGTTTTGTTGGCTTCTAGGGCTATCTGCCACCACAATTCTTTATACCCTATGTTCTCCTCCCACGGGCCACCTCTGATGTCTATCTTTACTTGATCCAATACAAAGAAACTAAATTTATATTCTTTGCATTCTTTTGTATGCCTGTATAATGCATTTGTTTCTTTGTGTGTTTTGATATCGTACATGTGCTCGTAGATTCTCCTCCTTAAGCATCTCTCAGTTTTTCCTACATAGTAGGAAGTACACTTTTTACAAGTTGCCAAATACACTAATCCTTTAGATTCACAGTTAAAATATCCCTTACTTTGTATCCACAGTTCCCTACTAACCAAATAGATTTTTTCCTGGTTTGACACATAACCACATTGTTTACATTTGCCACATTTAAATGTCCCCACCTTATTTGAGTTGGCTCTATCGCCTATTGCCATTTTTCTACCGTTACCTATTTCCAACATACCTTTAATATTTAAGGAATTTTTAAACACTACTTTTGGGTTTGTTTCAGTCAGTCCTTCCAGGTCTGTAAGCTCCTTAAATCTCTGCCATTCCTTTTGGAACAGTTCCTTAACCTTTATATTCAGACTGTTGTATTCCAATACCAGGGACTGTTCATACTTTGTGTTTTCTGTCTTGTTGTTATAATTAAAATTACTTTCTTTCTGCCCTATAATGGGTCTAAACCTGTCCGTCCTTGCTTCTGTTACTTCCGTTCTATATTCCTAACAAATCCCTTAGGATACCCTCGGTCAATAAACATCTCTTCCAGTTTATCACATTCCTTTGTATAGTCCTCCTCATTACTGGTCATCCTTGACCCTCTAATAAATTGACCCTTCACCAGGTTCCTTTTACAGTGGATAGGGTGTCCACTGTTAAAATGAAGAAAGCAATTGACATAAGTATCCTTCCTATATACCTTTGTCTCTAAAGAATTGGTAGTTTTTGTTATTTCTAAATCCAAATAAGCAATATTGTTGTTGGATGTGGCATAAGTGAATTTAAGGAAACTTGTTGTATTTCCTATGTATTTAATAAATTCCTTTAATTTTTCACCCTCCAGTCCAAAAGATTATTATATCATCTAAAAATCTTTTGTACAGTTTACAATATTGCAAATAATCTGAAGGAAAAATGTATTTGTCCTCCCAATTAGCCAGCACTAAGTTGGCAAAACTGGGCGCACAGGCTGCACCCATTGCCACTCCTTGAGTTTGCTGGAAAAACTCTCCATTGTACGTAAAGAAGTTGTTTCTCAATACTAAGTCCATCAGACCTGCACAAACTACTTTATCCTCAAATGTCAGGGTTTTGTCCCCATATACCTCATCCTCGAACATTCTAATTCCTTCTTCGTATGGTATAGACCCAAAGAGGTCTACTACATCAATGGTCACAAATAGTATGTCTTTATCATATAGTTCCGGGACTAATGCTCTTAAATGAAAGTGAAATACACAAGGTAGAAACCCCCACCAGTGTCATAGAAAGAAATGACAACATAACAAAGGAAGGTAGTATGTACACACTAAATGCTTTTTCCATATATAACTTCAGCAACATAGAGCTTACTAAGGAACATTTTTCACTTATGGAGAAAGGCTTTAAATTTATTCCAACAAGAAGAGGAGAAAGAGTTGAAACTATATTAGACATGAAAGTGTTCCTTAGAAAGATGAATTTGGAACTTTTATATAATAATGAAGTATATGGTATAGATAAGAGAAGTATACACATGACAGAAGAGAAAAGAATATTAAAGAAAAAATCCACATTCAACCCACCCATTCACACACAACTCAAAAACTTTGAAAAAATAATGGAAAATGGTATTAAAAAGTTGGATAAAAGGATAAAATACAGTGGAAACTTGGGAGACAAGGAGAAAAGGGCGTTGGATGAATTAAAAAACAACAAAGAAATTAGAGTTATGAAGCCCGATAAAGTGGTTATTATGAATGTGATTGAATATGAAAGTAAAATGAATGATATTCTTAGGAATGAAACCAAATACAAAGCAGTGTCACGCAATGAGATATATGTTGCATATAAAAGGATAGATATGACACTACAGGATATGATCACAGAAAAAGTATTGGATGAAAAAATGTATTCCTTCCTCAAGAACAATAAACCTAAAATACCGGTTATTTTCGGCATACCGAAAATACATAAAAATAGAGATGACCCTCCCTTTAGGCCGATAGTATCGGCAGAAGGATCTAAAACTACAAATCTAGCAAAGTTCATTGATGTTAAAACAAAACATATATGGAAAAATAAAACAGCCATTCTAAGAGATTCCTGGGACTTACTAAGAGCATTAGTCCCGGAACTATATGATAAAGACATACTATTTGTGACCATTGATGTAGTAGACCTCTTTGGGTCTATACCATACGAAGAAGGAATTAGAATGTTCGAGGATGAGGTATATGGGGACAAAACCCTGACATTTGAGGATAAAGTAGTTTGTGCAGGTCTGATGGACTTAGTATTGAGAAACAACTTCTTCATTACAATGGAGAGTTTTCCAGCAAACTCAAGGAGTGGCAATGGGTGCAGCCTGTGCCCAGTTTTGCCAACTTAGTGCTGGCTAATTGGGAGGACAAATACATTTTCCTACAGATTATTTGCAATATTGTAAACTGTACAAAAGATTTTTAGATGATATAATAATCTTTTGGACTGGAGGGTGTGAAAAATTAAAGGAATTTATTAAATACATAGGAAATACAACAAGTTTCCTTAAATTCACTTATGCCACATCCAACAACAATATTGCTTATTTGGATTTAGAAATAACAAAAACTACCAATTCTTTAGAGACAAAGGTATATAGGAAGGATACTTATGTCAATTCGTTTCTTCATTTTAACAGTGGACACCCTATCCACTGTAAAAGGAACCTGGTGAAGGGTCAATTTATTAGAGGGTCAAGGATGACCAGTAATGAGGAGGACTATACAAAGGAATGTGATAAACTGGAAGAGATGTTTATTGACCGAGGGTATCCTAAGGGATTTGTTAGGGAATATAGAACGGAAGTAACAGAAGCAAGGACGGACAGGTTTAGACCCATTATAGGGCAGAAAGAAAGTAATTTTAATTATAACAACAAGACAGAAAACACAAAGTATGAACAGTCCCTGGTATTGGAATACAACAGTCTGAATATAAAGGTTAAGGAACTGTTCCAAAAGGAATGGCAGAGATTTAAGGAGCTTACAGACCTGGAAGGACTGACTGAAACAAACCCAAAAGTAGTGTTTAAAAATTCCTTAAATATTAAAGGTATGTTGGAAATAGGTAACGGAAAAATGGCAATAGGCGATAGAGCCAACTCAAATAAGGTGGGGACATTTAAATGTGGCAAATGTAAACAATGTGGTTATGTGTCAAACCAGGAAAAAATCTATTTGGTTAGTAGGGAACTGTGGATACAAAGTAAGGGATATTTTAACTGTGAATCTAAAGGATTAGTGTATTTGGCAACTTGTAAAAAGTGTACTTCCTACTATGTAGGAAAAACTGAGAGATGCTTAAGGAGGAGAATCTACGAGCACATGTACGATATCAAAACACACAAAGAAACAAATGCATTATACAGGCATACAAAAGAATGCAAAGAATATAAATTTAGTTTCTTTGTATTGGATCAAGTAAAGATAGACATCAGAGGTGGCCCGTGGGAGGAGAACATAGGGTATAAAGAATTGTGGTGGCAGATAGCCCTAGAAGCCAACAAAACCCCGGGCCTGAATGAGTATATCTCAATTCTGCCACTTTTAAAATTGAAAGCTGCTAGATTATAGTACATGGATAAGAACTATATTCTAAATGACCAGTAGATGGCGTCAACTCCCTTCAAATAAACACTTACAAGTTTTTTAAAAAACAAATGAAATTTGAAAACACAGCATTTGAACTACATATATAATAAATGGAAATATGAAACACACATATATATTTAATAGATTTTACTATAATAAAATGAATTCAATGTTTTAATTAAACATTTAATGAGATTTTAAGGAAGTGAAATTTGATTTGGTCTTTTTTAAATAAATGTGCAACATGATTGGATGGATATATAATTAATATGTATAAAAGAAAGGAAATGGTAAGCTAATGTGTTTTATCTGATGAAGTCTTTTACTGGACGAAAACGCAGTGATTTATAAATAAAGCGTTCATATTGGATTGTTACCCTTCACTTCTCTTTTACTTCTAATTTTATTTTATAAGGAAAAAACACCCAAGCTTAGGGCCCCAAACGACAACCTTTCTCCATCTGCCAGACCCCCAAGGCTCATGATCGCTGAAGAAAGCAAGGCACTTTCACAACTAAGGTGGTGGTGCAGGCCTCTGTCGAGACCCGTCTGGAGTCCGACATGACATAGGGCCCCTCAGCTTCTGCACAGGCCTTAGCGTCTGGTTCGTCGGTTGGGTCCGGGGCCACTTAGCAGGCTTCAGCTTCCAATGACTGCTCTTTTACTGGTGATTCTGCCTTGAGTCATTAGCCTGCACTGGTGTCTCATTTTTCTAGGGAGACTGGCATCAGGATTGCAGACATACGTAGGCCCAAGGCCAAAGCTACCTCAAAGAAAGCACTACTTCAGACCCTATGCCTACCAGCTCCCATGCACAGGGATATCAGCAAGACCTGGTGAGGTTAGCTGAGGACCTTATTTCCATAGTTAGATCTACGCAGCCCCCTTTGGAGTCTTCCCCAGGGAAAAGGGATCCTACCCCTGAATTTTTTTCTGATCCTCTAGATTCTGAAGAGGATTCAGACCAAGGGGATTTTATCTTTTAGAAGGGACCCTTCCTTATTTCCTTTGAAGATTCAGATTCTGAAGAGAATCTGGCTTCTGCTTTCCCCCTAAGGACATCACTTTTGGGGAAACTCTCCATGCTATGAGGGAACATTTCCAGTGGGAGGCCTGGACGTACCCACAATCAGAAAAGAGGGTTGAGGAGTTCCTTGACCTGCCAGATCACAAACCTTTGGCTATTCCTCCTGTGTCAGAGGTTGTAGAGGATGTTTTTATGGATTCCTCCTTAAACCCAGATTCTCTTCCTCCTGCCCATCGAAAACCCGATAGGTTTTACATGTTGCTGGACTCCAACAAGTTCCTTTTCAAGAATCCTTCTGCTGATCATGGTGGTCATCCCAGGACCCAGAGGAGCAAGAGCCAGTTCCTTTAAGGATCGTTTACCTGCTGACAAAGAAGGCAGGGCCCCTGACATATTTGGGAAAAAAGTTTACACTTCTGCCACCCTTGCCATAAGAGCCCTTAACTGCCAGTTTTGTGTGATCAAATACCAGCAAACTGTTTTGCACCAGCTGAAGCAAAAGCATTTTTCCTTTGAGGAAAATAACTTTTCTAAAGAATTGTTGGACCTTTGCCACTCTAGCTCCCAAGTGGCTAGACATTCCTTACATGGTGGCTGTGACACTAGGGAGGCCTTCAGCTGAGTTACAGCCTTTGGTTTTGTCATTAGAAGGCATGCTTGGCTAAGAGAGCAGACTGTCCATGCTGTGTCAAGTCCAACCTTTTGGAGGTACTCCTGGACAAGGACTTCCTGTTTGGGCCTAAAGCTGAGTCTGTGGTCAAAAAGATGGAAGATAAAGCAAAATCAATGCAGACTGTGAAAGACTTCCTCCAAGGTCAGCCTCCTATGTTCAGTAGGAACTTTCCCTCTAAACACTGGTGCTTTCCCTCTCAGTCAAAAAGCAGATAGAGGAAATCCGGGAGGGTAAGAAGTCAAAGGCAGCATCAGTCACAAAGGACCAGGCAGTGGCCCTCAGAAACTCTCAGGCAAGGGAGTTCTAGGCCACAAGGTCCTGGCAGAGAGAGCAACAATGACTTATTTATGGCCATCCCCTTAACCTCCCCACTCCCCCCAAGTGTTGGAGGAAAACTAGGAGGAAGTTTATCCCTATTCAAAGAGAATTGATCCATCATTACTTCAAATAAGTGGGTTCTGAACATTATTTCAAATGGTTACAGACTCACTTTCAAAGAGCCATTAAAGTACTCCGGTTATTCAGACATACCACAAAATCAAAGAGCAGAGACCATTTCCCAGATTCTTGATTTGTGCTCTCAGGGTTCAGTGGAACCCGTACCAGAACACCAAAAGGGAAAGGGATTTTACTCCATGTCATTTCTGGTTTCCAGGAAAGAAGATTGTTGGCACACTATTCTAGACCTGTCCACCCTCAGTCGGTTCCTTCTAGTACCAAAATTCAAAATGTTGACTCATCAGAAGCTTTTGCCCATGATAGCTCCTATGGCCTTTATGATCACCCTGGATCTAAAAGATGCTTACTTGCACATTCCTATAGAGGAATAATGCCGAAGCTTTCTACGTTTCAGAGCAAGTACGAGTCACTTTCAATCCTATGCACTGCCCTTTTATCTTGTCTACTACTACCAGGGTTTTCACAAAGTGCTTGGCCCCTGTGATCATCTTCTGCAAAACAAGAGGGGTCCAAAGGTACCCTTATCCAGACAACTGTCTAACACAAGCCAGAAATCTGACAAAACTTCTCAGAGATCTGGCCTTTACTCAGAACCTCCTCACCTCTCTGGGGCTCACTGTAAATCTACACAAGTCCAACACAGAACCCTCTACTAGGATGGTTTTCATGGGGGCTCTTCTGGATTCATCCCTTCAAAAGGCATTTCTACATCCAGACAAAGTCTCCTTTCTGACTCACTACGTTCGAACCATTGTGCAGAGACAGTGCCTCTCAGCCAGAGAATTGAGCAGTAGGTTATGTGGCATCTTGTATCCTCATGAGTCCTCTGGCTAGGCTGCGCATGAAGAAACTCCAATGATACCTCAAGAATGTGTAGTGCCAGCACACTCAATCCCTGGTGACCGAAATTCAGCTGATTCCTTGTCTCAAGGAGAAATTTGCATGGTGGGCACAGGCTTGTGCTCAGAACCAAGGCCTTCCTTTCAGGTTTACTCCTCAGGGGCAAACACTAACCACAGATGCCTGAGAAATAGCCTGGGGTGCTCATTTCAATCACTTCCATTTCCAAGGGATATGGAAAATTCAGGTCAGAGACGAACACAAACTGGAAAGAACTTATGGCAGTGGAGAAGGGCCTGGTAGCTTTCAAGAAAAAATTGAAACAAGGGGGTCCTGTTAGTCAAAGCAGATAATACTGCAGTCATTTTTTACCCTCCATGTTGACTAGCTATGCAGATTTGGGAGACCGCTCACTCTCTGGGGTTGCACCCCCTGGCACAATACCTTCCAGGTATTGAAAACACTCTAGCAGAGTACCTTAGCAGGAAGTTGATGGATCCCCACCAATGGCATCTGCATCAGGAAACATTTCTCAGCATAGCCAGAGATGGGGAACTCCACAGGTAGACCTCTTTGCCACCAAAGAAAATTCTTAACTAAAAAGATTCTGCTCCAGGAGCAACTGCTCTAAGCCTGGAAGACAGATTCTTTCTCCTTCCTTTGGACCCACCTTTTCCTTTATGCATTCCCTCCCTTGCCTCTACTTCCTCAGGTCCTTCTAAAAATCAGGGAGAAGGGCCCAAGAGTCATTCTGATAGCAACAGACTGGCCCAGTCAACACTGGTATCCTCTGCTAATCAGTTTAACCAATGAAAATCTGTGGCAATTACCTCAGAGAGTTGACCCTGTGACTCAGGACAAGGGAGGGATTGTGCCCTTCCAGTCTTCAGTCACTCAGACCCTCAGCCTGGATACTCCCACAGCATCCAGCACTGAATCTGACCTAAGCAAACAAGTTCAAGACATTCTTAAAAAGTCCAGATGGCCTAGCACATATTCGGCCAAGTGGAAAAGATTCTCCATCTGGTGCCAGCAGCAAGGCCTCAATCCTGTTTCAGCCAAGATCTCTACCATTTTTCATTACTTGGCAAGCCTGGTTGGCAAAAGTCTGTCCTATTCTTCCATCAAAAGTCACACCTTTGTCATTTCAGCCCACATCCCCTGGTCTTTCTCCTGCCTTCTCTCACCTCCTGCTAAGATAATTCTTTAGGGGAGAGTGATCCACATCAGATCTACCAGGAGGAAACTCATCCCTCAATGGGACCTGAGTTTTGTTCTAGTGAAATTGACCCTTCCTGCCTTCAAACCCAGCTTCTGCTGACATAGTTTTTAACTTGGAAGACGGTTCTTTTTCTGGCTATCACCTCGAATAGGAGTCCCTGAGTTGCAGGCTGTCATGGCAGTAGAACCATTTCTCATCTTCCACCAAAACAGAGTCTCACTCAGGACTAACCCATCATTTATGCCCAGAGTGGTCACTGACACATCCTTGAATCAAGCCATACGTATACCCACCTTCTTCCCCAGTTCTCAGAGACGGGGAGAGAATCCTTCATTCCTTGGATGTACATAGGACAACTCCGCTACTATCTTGACAGAGCTAAAATTTTCAGGAAGTCGGACCAACTTTCTGTCCTTTGCCACTGGTTCTGAAGGAAAGTCATTTTCCAAACAGACCATTTCCAACTGGGTCTCTCACTGCATTTCATTTTGTTACAGCCATCTTGGTAAAATGCCACCTGAAGCTATCAGGACTCATTCTACTAGGGTTGCTGTTACCTCAGCTGCTTTCCTGAAAGTAGTCCCTGCCAAGGACATTCTGGAAGCAACTACTTGATCATCTGTACATACCTTTACCAAACACTACCACTTAACAGCCTTTTCCAGGTCTACAGCAGGATTTGCCACTGCAATCCTGCAGGGCTTCCTCTCCTCTCCCTAATCTTCCTCCACCCTCATCTCAGCTTTGAGAATCATCCCACACATCAGGACTGCAACAGTGAAACACAAAGAACATAGTACAGCTGTGTACACTTAACATAAATGTAGATGTTCATGTGTATTTACTTGTTGCAGTCTTCTTTCCCTCCCTCCTTCCCCCTTTGCCTACTATGATAGTCTTCTTCTATCTTCTTCCCAAACCAAGGGGACCCTCTGCTTCTTCCCCTTCCTTGCTTAGGTTTCTGTCTTACATCCTTGCTTTTATTGTTCATCCTGGGGGCTCCTACTTTCTAGGGGGCAAGAAAAAACTGATATCACGGCATCATCTGCCTCCCTTTATACCCAAGCATACTGACGTTGGCTAGGACATCTGCCAGCCTTAGGAGGAGGGGGATTATTTTCTCTGTTAGTCGGGCCAGCCAAGGGCTTTCATGGCAGGAAATCCCACAAGTCAGGACTGCAACAGTGAATACACTTGAACATCTACATTTATGGTAAATGTACACAACTGTACAGTAGGCTAAGTCTGAACAACAGTCTATGTGGATCAGTGATGTACCCTAGTTAACAAATGCAAATAAGTTTTTGTTTGTCTTTTCGGCTTTTCCCGGTTAGGGGTCGCCACAGCGGAACTCCGGTCCGCTAATGATTGGCAGTAGATTTTTATGGTGTTGAGTTGCCAGCTCGATGCCCAACCTTCTGCGAAGGCACGCCCATTCACACATGTCTTTCGGAGGCCATACGACTGCGGGGAGGACATGCAGACTCCACACAGAAGGCACTCCAGCCGAGAATTGAACAGGAGAACCTCTTGCTGTGAGGCAACAACACTACCGCTGCACCACCGCGGAAATAATAAAATTAATTGAATAAACGTGTTTTCAAAAAGTAAGTCAAAGTAATAATACCAGGAGCATCCCATGCAGACCTTGTGCAGCAATACTAGCCACTCCATCATTGTACCCTTAACCCATTAGTTTTCCACAAGCAACTGAAAAACTGTGTATAGAGGACTGAAGACCTTAACTAGACTAATCAGCATTACTTCTTTCATGAAGGTCAAGAAAGGCCTGCCTAACATCTGTATGCATTAAAGTGGCTTACCCATGACAATTCCATGATATCAGTTTGTTATGATGAATACATATATTTTCAAGCAAGTTCAAGCAACATTCTTACAGGGCAGTTGCCACGTCTGTTTATATTTATTTTATTTTTCTTGAATTTGTATGCAGAACTGTGACATTGATTTCCTCCAACACATTCAGAAAGCATCACAGGCTAGGCATTTTGTGTGGTGGTGTTGCTTTAGGAAAAATGTATGTTAGTCTATCCACTACCTTTTATGTATTCAAAAAACAAAACAAGGTTTGGGGAATCCCCTTTGTTAAACTGCTGCAGAACACATTCCCAAAATGTGAAAGCATAGTTGTGCAATTTACTTATATTAATGTTACAGTTTTAAAGAAGAGATGTGATTCTTATAGCCGTAAAGAAACTCTTTGATCAACAAGTATAACACAGTTCTGTCAAAGCACATTCTATAAGGGTAGTTGACAGTTTTGTTAATTTAAAAATAGTTCTACAGTAGGATTATGTGGGGTTCTATCTTAAATATCTGTCCAAGAATTTCAGTAAAAGCTACAAACTAAATGCCTGGTTCCAAAGAATATGTAGATTTGGTCGGGGACTAATGTAAAGAATCGTGGAGAAATATCCACCACCCTTAATATGCTGTAAAATAAACTATCTGAGAAATGTACCCTTTTCATTCCAATTCTGAAAGACTCCTCCCTGAGGTACGGCTCAACATTTGGGTTACATGCTCAGCGAAGAGGTCCTGCAGGAAAGAGACTCTTGCAGCAATTCAGATGCAGACTAACTTTCCAGGAAGTCTTTCTTAACTTCTCATTATAATTTCTATGTAGTTCTTATGTGCGCCCACAGTGTTCACTGTTTTGATGTTTAGTGCTGTAACAGCTGTAAGTTCTACATTTTATTTATTTATGCATGCATTTGTTGTTTGGGGTGGAGCACTGATCTCCATAAATCATTTTTACAGTCATCCCAAGAGAGTGATAAGATAGAAATCAGAGACTTCTACTGCACAGGAGGGAACTGAAGGTGGAGGCTTATCAGTCTATATTAAGACTAATCTCACATCCAGACTAGTTAGTGTATGACCCACAGGAACTCATGCATATGCAACTCACAATAAACAGGGTGCCGTACTATATCCTTGCAACATATATGTCCCTCACCATGTCCCAGGAAACCCATTCTACCTATGTCAATGTACTAGAGTCCCTCACTGTTCAACTCAATGCAGTATTCATAGGGGATCTCAACTACCCCTCTTTAGATTGGGAATCCTACACCACTTCTAATGCACAAGCCCAGCGATTCCTAAACTTTGTTAATACCAACATCCTGGAACAGTTGATCCATTGTCCTACCAAGGGGTACAGATATTCTTGAGCTTGTACTCCTGTACATGGAGGGGCCAATGTTCTTCTCCCAATGTAATATCATTGCTCATCAGATCTACCCGTAAGGTAGTTTACTTGAAATAAATATTAGATCCGGGAATCAAGCAAAACCAAAAACCTTTAGGAACTTATATCAAACACCTCGAAACCCAATAAACACCATAGAATAGACCGAGTTATTTACAAAATCTCTGTACAACCATGTTAATAGATGCATAGACCAAGCTATAACCACTCATATTAGCAATAAGACAAACTCAAAAGACAAGCCACTCTGGTGGAATCACACTGTCAATCGTTTGTACAACAAAAGGGAAAAAAAAAACTTTGGCCAAGCATAGGAGGAACAAAGCCATACATACTAAAAGCCCCTTGACCACTCTAAACAGGGACGCTAAGAGGGTTAATTAATACTTTAGAGGCTAAATTTGAAGAAAAAATAGCTTCTCAGGCAAAGGACAACTAAAAAGCTTTCTACAGCTATGTCCTTAACCTCATAAAAAATATACAACAATCAGAAGAACTTATTGTAAATGGAGTCACCCACACTGAACCTGAGACCATTGACAACCTTTTGGCTGACAGGTTCAGCTCAAATTTCTCCCCCCCCCCCCCCCCCGATAGCCTAAAGGAAATACCACATAACCCAACTCTCCCAGCCATTACTAGAGAACAGGTCATTAATGCACTTTCCAAGGAAAGGTTCACTGCATCGATGGGCCCAGGTAATATCCCAAGATGCTTAATAAATAGCATTAAACATGATCTCTCTGGTCCACTTGAATCACTTTTCAACTGGAGCCTTCAGTCAGGTTTTGTGCCCAAGGAATGGAAGATGTCTACAGTCATTCCCCTCCACAAGGGATGTCCACTCACTGATCCACGTAACTATAGGCCCATAAGTCTTACCAGCTTCGTATGTAAAGCCATGGAACGAATCATCATGGACATGATAAATGAGGACATAGGTAACCTGCAAACGCTGGACCCATCACAGTTCGGCTTTGTTAAAGGAAGATCATGCCTATTAATTCTGGTGAATTTTTTTGAGAGGGTCACCAAAGCATTGGATGAAGGTAAAACTGTGCACACAGCTTACCTCAACTTGGCCAAGGCTTTTGATACAGTACCCCACTCAGGCATTCTAGACAAGCTTACTAACTTAGGTGTAAACCCTTTTATCACATGCTGGATAGCCAACTGGCTCACCCAGGAGGTCAAAACAGGTGAGGCCCCCTCCACCAAGAGGCCAGTCACTAACTGAGTCCCCCAGAGCTCAGTGTTGGGTCTGCTCCTTTTTGGCATCTATATCTCTGAAATGGAAACAAATGCTAAAGATGTATGGCTACCTAAGTTTGCAGATGATTGTGGCTGGGGGTTATCATCAACTCCACTGTAGACACTAACATTCTTCAAGAAGGTCTATCTCTGACTAATAAATGGTGCCAAAGTTATGGTCTTAAACTTAATGCTAAGAAATGCATAATTGTACCCTTTGGGGAATCAACTATCCCGGCTAATTACCATGTTGATAATACACCCCTAAGAGTTAACCCAGTGGTCAGGGCTTTGAGTACGCATGTAGAGACACTAGCTTTACCTTCAACCATCACATGGCCACAGTAGTGAAGAAATCCTTTTATATTGAGCAACTTATAAGTAAGGGCATGGCATCTAAGTCCAACGAGGTAATTATCCCAATGTACTCTGCCCTTATCAGACCACTATTATAGAATACAATAGTCCCTTTGTTATGTACCTGACTGAGCATATGCAGCAGCTAGTGACCTCAAAGGTTCCTTACAAAAATAATACAAGGAGTAACAAACCCGCTTATGCAGAGCGGCTTAAATCCCTTTCCCTATACTTAGTCTCCTATAGATTGCTGAGGGGTGTTCTATGCCTGGGTTACAAGGCATCCACAAACCCCACACTTATGAATCTGTTACATTTTCATAAGTCAAAGAATACAAGGTCAAGGGACCTGAATTTTGTCTGTGACATAAACAGAACATGCTAGAGAGACAGATATGTGTCCCAGAGACTGCCCCTCGAATGGAATAGGCTTCCCATCCATGTGAAGCCAAGTTCTTCTATTACCCAGTTTAAGCACAACCTAGACAAGTAGATGGGGACTAGGAAATTTACACCGTGCCTGGCACCCATGTCCCTTATGGACAGAGGTAGCTTATTGCAGGACATCATTATTCTTTAGAGAAAACTTGGCTAGGCTTAGAACGCCTAGTAGCAGTCTATGAGTCTATAAGATGGCTGCACACTGATCAACAGCTTCATTACAGCTCTCCCAGAGTGAAAAGTGAAAGTAAGAAAAAATCCATCAAAAACTATCAGCTTGGTAAAAACAAGTTACTGGCTGGTAACTGCACTACATGGAAAAAAGTAAGAGAAAACAATCAATCAAAAAAGGAAGAGAAAAACTCGGGCTGGGAAGTATTATACAGCTGTTCAACAAAAAAACAGTTTGAGTTTGTCTTGGTACAGGAGATGACTCAGTAATTTAGAAGAAAAATAAGTCAAAAGCACTTACAGGTGTTTAAAATATGTGAAAACCCTAAAGGAATTTATAAAGTCAAATAAATGACTGGAAAAATAGAAGAATGTTTAACTAGATATTCAGATGAAATGACAAAACTGCAAAAATTACAGTTTGAAATGAAAAGAAGGCTGGCTGAATACAAGTCTTCTGAAGAAGAACTGTTAGAAGACAGGGCATGCTGAGGAAGCCTGAGTTTTGGCTGTACCAGAGCACTTATAATTAACATACTGCATTCATTTTATGAAAGTACAAATAAGCAACTGGACTGGCTTTCCACGGTGAGGATATGTTAATGAGGGGGGGCAGGTTGATTCAAATCTGGCCTATTCATAAAGATGCAACCATAACAGGAGAAGGAGTTGTACCTGGAAAAATGTGTCAGAAAGGAACATATTAAACACTGGGGACACCAGAGTGTTTGTGGAGAATGACTATTCGCTGTACACCAGGCAGAAGAGAAGCAAGTTCATCTCAGCAGGGGCAGGTGTGAGATTCAAGCTGCTGTATCCAGCTGTCTTCATAGTATTTTTCCTCTAGGGTTAAAAACATTTTTGGATGAAGAACAAGCAAAGTAGGAAGCAAAAAAAAAAAAAAAGTTTAGCCAACAAAGGATAGTCAGTAAGCAGAAGGGAACTTTGCTTCTCATTCTTCTGACAGTAACAAAATCCATAGAGAAACTTTACCAGTGAATTTTTCCATTGTTCCAAATAATATTGAGTGACAGAAGAAAAGCAGAGTAGAACAGTAGAAGATTCAGTGGTACCTTGGACTTGAACCATAGTCTGGTGGTGGGAGATGGAGAAGAATAGGAAGAAGAACTAGCAACACTGTGAAACTAGTGAATAAATGGGAGCCTAGAAAGCATCAACGCCATTAGATTTAGGGATAGAAGTGAAATGAAGCTTTGCAAGAAGTGGCTGAGAAATAGTGGAATTTTGTTGACTGCAAAACTGGTGATTGAACTGTAAAGCATAATATACACCACTTTGTCATTAATGTTTAGAAGGACACTGAAGGGACTGAAGAAGTGACTGTAAGTAAATCAGTTTTTGCTGTTATTGATATTTATATAATTTTATTGTGTAAATAGCATGTTATATTATTGTAGTTTTGTGTAGTGTGCAGTCAAGGATATTTTAAAAATGAAGTGGGTGACTCTTATCAGTGACTGCTGTATTTATTAAAGATATTAATGCAAGAAAATATTTTTCTTAGTTGAATGGTATCCGAGCTTTACAGTGTAACAAGGTAAGATAGGCTGAATAGAAATAAGTTAAGGTTAATATAATGTAATCTTTGGCTGCTGGGCTGGCAGATGTAAACTGTATTAATTACATTATACGTAAAATTAAAATAATAGATCTGAAGTAGTTAACTTCATTTGGTCTGCAACCTGTGGGATACGGATCCGATCTCGGATCCGAGCCGGCAACTTTACAAAGCTTAGATCCGAGCTCCTAGCTCCTCCCCTTACCCATAATCCCCTGCCAACCCTGACTGACCTCAGATCTAGTTTTCCACACTTCTGAACAGCAGCTAGATTGCGAGCTCCTGGTCTTTTGGTCAGATAAGTCCTTGTATCTTAAATTTTTCTCCTTAAACTTGTGTGATTGTGTTGTGTTGGTTAGGTTTCCCTTCTTATAACCTTACTTTATATAACCTCTTTAAATTTTTCTAGTCAAATTTTCCTCCCCATCCCTCGCTGGTCATAGTCTGTGTGTGTGTGTTTAGTGTGGTTGGGGCCTATTGAGTGAGCTTTCTTTAGCTAACATGTCTGAGGCCCCAAAACCAATATTTTCTAAGTGCACCGAGTGTGGCCATAAGCTCTCCCCAGCGGATGGCCACACTCGGTGTGTCCGGTGCCTTGGGGTTGAACACCTCTCCTCTGGGTGTTCTATCTGCGTGGCGTTCAACCCCAGGGCACTGAAGGACCGGAGGTTGAAGCTGATCCTAGCGGGGCTCTTGCCCCCGGATTCGGCTTCGGTGCTTCTGTGGCCTCCTCCCGGGCTTCTGTGGCGGCCACTCCTGCCTCTCTCCCCCCAGCCGGGACTCAATCTCCCGCTTCTGCGCCGGAGGAGAGGGAGGCCAGAAAAGAAAAAAGGAGGGAGAAGCACCACAAGCGGCGGGCCGAGGCCTCCGCTTCGGGCCCCCCGGCTAAGCGGGCTTCTCCCTCCACGGCCTCCACGGCTTCCAGGTCTCCTCCTTCTCAGCTCCGGTCTCCATGTTTCTCACCGGGACCCGAGGAGGAGGAGACCCGATCTCCGTCGAGGTCATTGAGGCGGCACTCCCGGCCAGCCTAGGTGGCCTTGTCGAGATAACGCGTAGCCTTTCTGAAGCTGATTTGGACCGGGTGATGCGAAGGTTCATCCAGGCCCAAATGCAGATGGGAGTGCTCCTGCCTCCCCCCCCCTCTGGGGGGGAGCTCAACACCCTTCTTTGCCCCGATAGCTCCTCCTCCAAGCCGCTTCCCGGGTTCGGAGCACTCGGAGCCGGGCAGCGTTGGAGCC
Organism: Protopterus annectens; assembly: GCF_019279795.1. Classification (NCBI taxonomy): domain Eukaryota; kingdom Metazoa; phylum Chordata; order Ceratodontiformes; family Protopteridae; genus Protopterus; species Protopterus annectens. The sequence goes on from NC_056732.1 coordinate 66,176,513, forward strand.
GGGGGTGGGTCGGCACCGACAGTATCTGGTACTTCGGCTCCGACTCTTCCTTCGAGTTTACCGGATCCGTCCTTGTCGGATCCGAGGTCACAAAGACGTGCTCTGAGCTTCGGATCCGAGGGGTTTAGTGTGCCTTCGGCTCCATCCAGGTCAGAGCACACTGGCCCTTCGGATCCGATGGTCTCGGCGCCGGCCCCGATCCATCCATCGGATCCGAGTGAGGGTCGGCTCTCAGATCCCAGAGAGAGTGGCTGTCCCTTGGCCTTCGATGTGGTGGAGAGGTCTCTGTTAAGTGCATCCAGGCCCCCGCTCCCTGCTACGGCTCCATCCCGCACTCCCTCTTGTTTGGGTAAGGCTTCCGTCGCCCGACCACAGGGGACAGCCTGCTTTGACGTCTCAGGTCGTTCCCCTGGAACAAGACGTTGCTGGTGAGTCATCCTCGGATGTTCCTCACAAGCGGAAGTGTAAGAGGAGGCACGTGGACTCCCCCGAGTCCTTGACAGAAGACACGGATTTGGATGAGGGGGAAGGCTCCCCAAGGTCACCCCCCAAGGATGTCTCCTTCGGAGACATTATGGAAATGCTTAGGATAAGAGGGGGGTGGTCTGCCCCCAAGGCTTCCTCGGACGAATCCGTGTTCCTGGAGGCGTTCGAAGCAGGCCCATCTACCTCTTGGATGTCCCCTCCGGCCGACCCCTTAGTGGACCTTATCACCACTAGGGTGTGGAAGGAGCCGGACACTGTGGAGCCAGTCCCCAAATGTCCTGACAAGATCCTGAGCCCCCCGGCAGAGAAATCCCATTGGAGCAAGGGACCCCCTGTAGATACCATATTGGTGGCGGCAGCCACCAAGAGGGAGTTAGCCCAGGAGAGTCCCTCGGTCCATCCCCCGAGCAAGGAGTCTTGCTCGATGGACCGTCTCGGGAAGCGGGTCTTTAGTTCAGCGACCTTCACTGTAAGGTCCCTGAACTACATGGCACATGTGATTCGACTGCAGCAAGACCTTATCAAAGAGTACGCTGCATCGCCCCCGGAGTCCATGTCGGGGGAGGACAAACAGTTGTACTCCACTCGCATGGCCACTCTTAGGTCTATATCCAACACCTCTATGCGGCTTTTATCCCATGCTACAGAGGGAGTCGCTAGAGCCAGCGGAGCAGGCCTAGTTATGAGGCGCCAGGCCTGGCTCCGACATTGTGATTTTGCGGAACCCTTCAAGGCGTCCTTTGCGAATGCCCCCTTCGATGGTTCTGCCCTATTTGGCAAGACAGTTCGCGAGACTTTGGTCCAGAGCAAAAAGGACGGGAAGACGTTGTCTACCTTCGGAGTCTGCTTCTCTGCTCCCCAGAGGTCCTTCTCCAAGAACCAAAAGGGACAGAAGAAGATGTGGTTCCAAAAGTCTCAACAATCCCAGTCCGCTCCGGACTCCCAGTCCTTCTGCGGCAGAGAAGGACAGGGTGGATGCCGTCCTAGAGGCAGAGGGGGCCCGAAGAACTTTGGGTCCAGAGAAGCCTTCTCTGATCGACCCACTCAGCAACCCTGAGGGGTTGCCCGACTGCTCCACTCTGGAGGCAGTCGGGGGGGCGTTTCTCGAAGCACCTGCCAGCTTGGGAGTCCATTACAACAGACCGCTGGGTGCTTCGTATCATATCCAGAGGATACAGAATTCCCTTTTCCTACATTCCCGACACCCCCGGACACCTCCCCGATGTTCCACCCAATCAGAGGGAGGCAGCAGCTGCGGGAATTTAGCTGCTTTTAGGAAAAGGAGCCATCCAGCATGTCCCCCCAGGCCAGTCCGGATCAGGTTACTACTCCAGGTTCTTTTTGGTACCAAAAAAGACGGGGGACCTAAGGCTCATCCTTGATCTTTCCCTACTAAATCGGTCAGTAACCAAAGAAAAGTTCCAGATGGTCACTCTTCAGTCTATTCTCCCCCTCTTGCAGGAGAACAACTGGATGTGCTCCATAGACCTCAAGGACGCGTACTACCACATATTGATGGACGAACGGTCCAGGAGGTTTCTCCGCTTCCAGCTGGGAGCCAGTCATTATCAATTCAGGGTCCTCCCCTTTGGTCTCACCTCAGCCCCCAGGGTGTTCACCAAGGTATTAGCAGTGATAGCGGTCCACCTGAGACTCCAGGGAATGCAGGTCTTCCCATACCTGGACGACTGGCTCCTCACCGCCCCGACAAGGCATCTACTATGCTTAGCCAGGGACTACTTTCTCAACCTTGCTCCGCAACTAGGGATCACTATAAACTCGGACAAGTCCTCTCTCACCCCGACTCAGGTGATAGATTTTATCGGGGCCAGACTGGACACCAACAGGCAACTAGTCTTCTTAACTCCCGACCGGTAGCACACTTTGAGGGCACATGTGCGGGCCATCTTTCAGTCTTCAAAACCTCCAGCGGGATTGGTTCTGAGGGCCCTGAGGTCCATGGCAGCCGCTATAAACCTTCTTCCCATGGCACGTCTGAACATGAGGATTTTACAGTGGACTCTCCAAGTCCAATGGTCCCTTCATCAATACCCCTTGAGTCACCCCATTTCTCTCAGCAGGGCCTGCAAGAGGGCTCTCGTTTGGTGGCTTCAGTCGCCGGACCCCCAGGCGAGATGCCCCTTTGCCACGGCCCCCCCTCTCGCCACGGTGACCACGGATGCCTCTCGTCTTGGGTGCGGGGGGGCATTATTCGAGCAGGATGGTCCAAGGCACGTGGAATGATTCGGAGACCTTATTGCACATAAATGTTCTAGAGATGAGGGCAGTGCTGTTGTCGTTGCAAGCACTTCAGAGCCTTCTGCCTGTAGGAACAATTGCAGTCCAGACAGACAGTATGTCTGTGGTATGGTATATCAACAAACAAGGGGGAACCAGGTATTACCCACTCTGTCGAGAAGCCATGAGAGTGTGGGAATGGGCGATCTCCACCAACCGCTTTCTCATTGCAAAGCACATTCCGGGACGGACCAACATCCTGGCGGACAGACTGAGTCGCACCATCCTTTCACCTTACGAGTGGTCCCTCTATCCTCGAGTAGCGAGTCAAATTTTTGCCGTTTGGGGGCAGCCCTGTTGCGATCTTTTCACATCTCCCTCAAACAGGAAATGCAACAATTACTTCACTCTCATTCCCCCTGCTGGGGAAGCCCAGAGGGATGCCTTGGTGCATGCTTGGCCTCCCGGTCTTCTCTATGCCTACCCTCCTCTTCCCCTCATGCTGAAACTTCTTCAGAAAGCCAGTTGGTTGGGGAGCAGGATGATCCTCATTGCCCCATTCTGGCCTCGCCAAGCTTGGTTCCCTTACCTCTGGTCTCATCGAGTGAATCCGCCCTGGATTCTAGATCCCCTTCCGGATCTAATCTCCCACCCCCAGGGGCTCCCACTTCCCGACCTGGACAGCCTCAAGCTAGCGGCTTGGCTGTTCCAGTTCCACTTGTAGCTAGGACTCCCGGTATCTCTTCTCCAGTTAAAACTATCCTAGTAGCAGCGCACAAGCCCTCTACTAGGCAGGTCTATGGTAGTAAATGGAAGCGTTTCTCTATCTGGGCAGAACGCCATAATTTGGACCCTTTTACAGCCCTCTTGCATGCGGTGCTGGACTTTCTTTCAGGTCTTTTTAATGGCAGAGCTAGCTCTTCTACAGTTAAGGTTCAGTTAGCAGCTATCTCTCATTACCACGTAGGTACTGAAATGGGTCCTTTGATTGCTACAAAATTCTGCAAAACTTTCCTAAAGGGCACCTTTCTTCTTAGACCTCCAATAAAGGAAGCGGTACCTCCATGGGATTTGACCTTGGTATTACAAGCCCTGACAGCCCCTCCCTTTGAACCGGCGTCTTCAGTAGACCTCAAATATTTGTCTTGGAAAACAGCCTTTCTTGTGGCTATTACTTCAGCCAGGAGAGCATCTGAATTGCAAGCTCTTTCTGTGAAACCCCCATACTTAGCCTTTCACAAGGATAGGGTTTACCTCAGGACCAATCCCTCCTTCCTCCCGAAGGTAGTCTCTGAATCTAATATTAACCAATCTATCAGTTTGCCGGTCTTCTTTCCTAACTACCAGAACAAAGGGGAGTACAGACTACATTCTTTGGACATGCACAGACAACTTACATTTTACATTCATAGGACATCTGGTCATAGACAATCCGACCAGTTGTTCGTCTCCTTTGCCAAATTTAATCTAGGTAAACCAGTCTCGAAAGTTTCCTTATCGAGATGGATTTCACAGTGTATCATTACAGCGTATCAAAATTCTGGCAGGCCCGCACCTCAAGGAATTCGTGCCCATTCAACTAGGGCTATGGCTACATCTGCCGCCTTTAAATCCAGGGTTTCCTTGAATGATATCTGTTCAGCAGCCACTTGGGCCTCATCTCATACTTTCATCAATCATTATAAATTGGACATTACCTCCAGCGGGAGAACTTCGTTTGGCTCCGCAGTGCTCCGGAATATCCTTCCATGAAGGCCGCCCAAGGTTTAGGTAGCTGGGGACTCTGTCCCACAGGTTGCAGACCAAATGAAGTTAACCTTCAGATTAAGAAGTTATGTACTCACCATAACGTTCCATCTGAGTAGGTAAACTTCATTTGTCTGCAACCGTCCCCCCCCCTCCATCCCCCTGACCTTCAGATGTGTTTCATGTCATATAGTGATGTACCAATTCTGATAATGTAGTAAGTTATCCACTATAGTGCTTGCAGGCAAACTTGATCTGAGGTCAGTCAGGGTTGGCAGGGGATTATGGGTAAGGGGAGGAGCTAGGAGCTCGGATCTAAGCTTTGTAAAGTTGCCGGCTCGGATCCGTATCCCACAGGTTGCAGACAAATGAAGTTTACCTACTCAGATGGAACGTTATGGTGAGTACATAACTTCTTATTTTCCCTATATAGATATATATATATATATATATATATATATATAGATATAGATATATATAGATATATATATTTTTTTTTTTTTTTTTTTTTTTTTTTTTTTTTACAGAGGTGGGTACCTAGATAAATGTCCATATTTAAAACTGGATATCTAGGTTAGTGTCCTTGGTTTAAGCTATAGACAAGGTTTTTCAGTAAATAGGCTTGAATAACTAAAATAAAATGATGAAAGGCGTGGCATATTGTAGATGTCTTTCCGTATCACTGTTGCAGTATTCTTTACACAAGGGATCTCCTGCCAAGTATGGACCAATGTCCGGCCAGTATACTGAAGCCTTTAGAATTTATAGACATTGTACTTCACATTTATGCTCCGCACACAAGGCGTAGGGCATAAAGGTCACATACAGATGTACATGCCTCAAAACTTCTTTCCCACCAGTCCAAACGCCATCATTGAATGTTGGTCTGAAAACTCTTCTTCACTGCCGGTTACTGAGAGCCATGTTTCAGGTAAGTGCTCCATTGTGGTTTCTTATCTTCTTCTATTTTTGTTTTTATGGTTTATGTCATCTAGAAAGGGAAAATGTCAGTGCAGGAGACAGATTCCCTATAAAGATCATCGCGAACAGTGTCTCTTCTGTTTGGGTACTTCTCACGACCATACGCAGTGTTCTATCTGCCAAGCGTTTGTCCCTAAGACCCTATGTTGCTGTCTCTCCTCCTTGTTTATTCACATAGAAAACCAACATCTAAAGTTGTTTGTGCAAAGTGCTATGGCGTAGTCTTTCTGTCCTGAGGGTCAGCCACCTGCCAAGAAGAAGGCCAAAAAACGCGTGTCTGATTCAGCTGCTGTCCAGCCTCCCCCAGACATCTCTGTCAAGGCTGGTGAAAGCCCTGAGGATCCATCTGGTTGCTGCTTCAGATTCCTCTGCCACAACCCTGTTTGAGGTTAGCATGGATCTGATACCTTGCACATCCTTGGAGGCTTTACAAATGTCTGCACCAGACATTGAGGTGGAGCCTCGAGGGATTCTGCAGTTTTTAGTTTGGGAGGAGATTCCTGCTATGCTTGGTAGTGTGTCAGCAGGGGTCTAAACTTTTTAGGATTTATAGTGAGGATGTCCCTCAAAAGAAAAAAAAAAACTATGCATTTTCCCCTGTTGTTAAAGATTCCCAGCATGAATGGCAGGATTTTACTCAGGGGTTGTTTAATGCTTTGAAGCCTTCTCAAGGAGTCTCTACCTGCATGTCTGCTGTGGCTGTGCCTATGCCTGGTACAGATGTGGAGGGGAACCACAGCTGATTATATCAGAGTGGCCTAGGAGGATTCCCCAAGTACTTGTCAGGGAAGAGGTGCCTGGTACCCTCACTGAGTCTAAGTAGAGGTCTGAACCTCCCATATTTGTTAAAACTGCTGTTCCTTTAAAAAAGAAGCAGAAGACTAGGCATGTGGCCCCTTTTGCCAAGGATCCTTACAAGGAATGGCAGGATTTTACTCGGGTACTTTTCAATACTCTTATGGCTTTAAAGTCCTGTCAAGGATTATATGTTCCTGCTTCTGTCCCTTGGTCTTCCACTGCTTCCAGAGTTAGACTCTGGTGAGGAGTCATTGGCTTACTCTTCTTTAGATCCACTCTCCTCTTGCCATAGGTTGTGAAAAGAGGATTAATTTTCTCCTGACTCCTGTATGGAAGAATTGTCCTTTGGGGATATGATAGTTTGTATGATGGAACATTTTAAGTGGTACTGTTTCCAGGTTTATGACATTCAAAAAAGTTATTATGAATTTTCGCCTTCCTTCAAGCACTGGATGTTCCTTTGGATACTTTCATTACAGCTTCTCCGGCCCTGGATTCTCAACCTCCTGCCCCTAAGAAGCCATACAGGTTCTATATAGTTCCTGAAGCTCAAACATATTTTTTGTACTACAACAGTCCTTTCACTGATTCTATTGTTATTTCTGTGGTCGCTGATAAGCCATCCAAGTTGTTCTCTTCTAAGCTTTTACCGTCTGATAAGGACAGCTATGCCATGGACAGGCATGGTAAAGACGTATATACTTCCGATACCTTAGCTTTCTGGGCTATTAATTACCTGGCCCATATGATTAGGTATATTCTGGCTGTTCTGTCCAAACTTGGGGGCATTCTAGCTAATGTGCCTGCTTAGAAGGGCAAGTCTTCTGCCATTTCCCTTTTGAGATCTGTTTCAGAGGTGTCTCGTCATTCCATTAAGTCCAGTTGCGATGCTGCTAATGCCTCGACTAGAGCAGCTGCAGTATAATCTATAATGAGGAGGTATTTTTGGTTATGCCTGCCTCAGTGCTGCGTCTAAAGACATCAAGGCCAAATTATTAGAATCCCATTAGGCAACCAGAATCTCCCTTATACTGCTGCTGAAGCCTTTAAGACTCTTCAGGATAGAGGCAAAGTTATGCAGGATCTGAAATGAATCTTTGCCTCTCTTGTTCCTAAGTTTTAGAGAAATTACCCATCTAAGTCTTCTTTTGTCTATAGACAGCCGTCTGAGGGCAAGAGGACATCTAGGAGAGTTTTTTTCTGGTCAATACTTCTTAGGGTCCTGAAGTTTGGAAGCTTACTTTCTTTGACAAATCTGCTTATATTTGACATTGTGTCTCTTACCCTGTGGCCAGATTCCTCTGTCTCACAGGTTGAGTTTTTCTTTTCCTGTTTGGCAACAGATAACCGTGGACACGTGGGTGATTTCCAGAATAGTTATTTTATGGTTTGAAAGTGGCTTCCTCCATTCTCAGACCTTCTTCAGCCACTTCCTAGTCAGCTGCTTTATTTTCCTTTGGTTCTTCAGGATCTGGTGGTACAGGAACCATCCAGGCTGCCCTCTCTTCTCAGCAGGGTACAGGATTTCATTCCAGGATGTTTCTGGTTCCCAGGAAGGAGGGGTCATGGAGGCCCATTCTAGACCTGTCCTTTCTCAACACCTTTCTCAGTATTCCCTCTTTCAGGATGTTGTCTCTTCAGATGCTTTTTCCTGTGTTACTTCCTCAAGATTTTCTAGTATCCCTAGATTTTGAAGAATTACTTACCTCCACATTTCTTTTCACTCCCTCTTCAGGAATTTAAGTTTCTCTGTTTGTTCCTCTCATTAGCAGTTCTCTGCTTTGCCTTTTTGGTCTTTCTACTGCTGTGAGGTTGTTTACCAAATGTCTGACCCCTGTGGTAGCCTTCTGCACATTTCAGGGAATTCAGATACTCCTTTACTTGAATGATATTTTGATTCAAGTCCCCTCTCAGCAGCTGCTGCTCCAGCATATTCACTCACTCACTCAGTGAGTCTGATGAAACCGAAAGGTGAAAGCGCTAACTCTGGTACCTGTGTGCAATAAAGAAAACTGATTTTTATCTTGGACGTCTATTCCTTGGACTAGCTGTGGTGATTGAGGGTTGATGAGACGGATTAATGACAATTTATTTTATTATTTCTTTGAGCTGTGTTTCGCCCTAATACTCTGCTTGGTTTTTATTTTATTTTTGGCTGCTTGGATTGGGCGTTTACCTTGTTCCTTACATCTACAAATTACTGATCTACTATGGTTGAGAGGTAAGTAAACCTAATGGCAACCTTACTGATTTTATGTTTATAAGAGCAATATTTAAAATCTGTCCCTATTATTTGGCTCTGTCCAGCATACCTCTCAACTGTACATATTTTCACCGAATGTTCAGATTTGCCTCATATTATTGATCTTTTTCTCATAAAACTTTTGTTTTCTGGCAAATCACTGGCAGATCATTGAGGCTGATGTCAGAAAATGATGACAAACAGTTGAGTTTCATACTCTTCAGAAAATTCATGCTAATGTAAAACCTGTATTTCTGTCAACTTTCGAAGTTTATAAGAGCAGTACTTAAAAGGGTCCCTATTTTGGGCCTTTGTCCCCCCATTATTTTTGCCTATGTCCAGATTTCTTGATCTAAGTAAGAGGCTGAGAAGTATTTATACTTCTCAACTGTACAGATTTTTGCAGAATGTCCAGATTTTTCCCTCTGAGTTTTGGTCTGTTCCTCATAACTTTTGTGATTTTCTGGCAAATCACTGGGATGATCTGAGGACTGAAGTCACTAGATAATGATATACATTTGTATTTCAGACCCCATATCCTTCAGAAAAATGCATGATAAGACAAATCCTGTTATTCTAGCAACTTTCTATGGTTATAAGAGCAGTATTTAAAATCTGTCCCTATTTGTCCCCCCCATTCTGTTTTTTGCACTACTAAGAGGTTGAGAGGTAGTGTGTGTGTGTGTGTGTGTGTGTGTGTGTGTGTGTGTGTGTGTGTGTGTCAGAGAGAGAGGGGGAGACAGAGAGAGAGTGAAGAGTGAGAGTGATCACTGGCAGCAGGAGCAGTGAGGTTTGTGTACCTTTCGTCCATACCACACAGACACACAGTCTCTTTTGCATTCATGCACGCATTCACTCACACACATCACTGTCACTCTTTTCCCATCTCCCACACACTGTCACTCCCTCATTCATACCTGCATTCATTCACACATCTCTCTCACTCTCCTGATCTCACACACACAGTCACTTCCTCATTTATACCTGCATTAATTCATACATTGTTCTGTCCGTCACACCCACATGCCACACACCCACTTACGCATTCATTCCTACACCGCTCTCACTGTCTGTCACACCCACACGACACACACCCACTTATGCATTCATTCATACATCGCTGTCACTCTCCCGATCTCACACATACACAAGTCATTTCCTCATTCACACCTGCATTTATTCACCCATCGCTCTAACTCTTATGATCACACACACACACACACACACACACACACACACAGATTATTTTGCTTTCATGCACGCATTCACTCACACACACAGACAGACACATAAACACACTCATACAGGCATTCACTTACTTACCTGATGGCCCAATACCGGTCCGCAACCCGATGGTTTGGGACAGCTGATTTAGAGGACAAAGCATGGAGAGAAAACCTGAGATTTTCTACTGTACCAGAGAAACTGGAAAGAACAAACTGTATTAATTTTATGAAAACACAAATAAGTTACTGGACTGGTATTCCACAACAGGATTTGGTAACTGAAAGGGTACATTGTGTGTATGTTCCAAACCTGGCCATGAGAAAGAAGCCAAGACCTGTATAACTGAAGATAAAATCATACCAGCAGATAGAGTTGATCCTGACAAAAACTGTGGCAAAAAGGAAAAGTGTTAAAAATTGGCGACAGCAGAGGGTTTGTGGAAAATGATTATTCACTGTACACCAGGCAGAAGAGAAGCAAATTTATCCCAACAATCAGAGAATGTCGACGGAGATGTGAGATTTAAAATTCTATATTTAGCTGTTTTCAGAATATTTTTTCCTGGAGGATCAAAGTCATTTTTTGATCTAGAACAGGCTATGGGGAAAATAGAAAAGTTTGTCAAACAAAAAAAGTTAGACATCAAACATAAGGTGACTGTGATTCTCTGTCTTTTGGTAATAAAGCTCATAGACTGACTTTGCCAGTGAAACATGTTATAGTGTTCCAAAGGAAAATACTTGAGAGAGAAAAAACACAGGAGTTGACTAGAAGAATCGGGAGTACCTTAGACTTGAACCGGAGTCTGGGTTTGGGAGATGGAGATGAACAGGAAGAAAACTCACAACACTGAAATTAATGAATAAATGTGAGAATATAAAGCAACAATCACATATAGGAAAACAATACAACCCCTTAAAGCTAGAATATTTAGGCATTTTTATGACATTATGAAAAAAGGTGAACACAGTGCACTTTTTAAGCATCTTAATTTGCATTAGTAGGATTACCATAGTTTTAAATTTTATGTTATAGATCATGTTACGGTTGATATGAGGGGTAGCCCAGTAGGCAGTTTATTAGAGCTAAAATCTAAAACAACTATTGTTGACCAATGCCATTTAGGGCTGGGGTCTAAATGATGTTTTCCATCAGCAGTGTTTTAAAATTAAAAACATCATATGTCCTTCTATTCTCATGTTGCAGTATTCATAACTGTAGGGAGGTTGCTGCCTGCAGCACTGGACATCCAGCCAGTATACCAAAGTCTTAGGAGCAGGGGTACATGCAGCATTTGATGTCAGAGCCATAAACTGACGTTGGCTATAAAAGTGACTCTGCACATACCCACACCAGAATTTTTCTGACGCAGTGATTTTCAAACCTCGGCTCGCCAGCTTCGAGAAGTAGTTTGCTCATTTGACTCTGCCATCCGCTACAGGTAAGTAGCCTTTGATATTTTTTTTATCTATTCCTTAGCTTTCAGATGTACATGTCAACTAGAAAGGGGAAGTGTACTTGTGGAAGACAAATTCCACACAAGGACATGCATGATAAGTGCTTAGTCTGTTTAGGGGAGGCTCACGACCATGCATCTTGTGACATTTGTAAATTGTTTGTGCCTAAAACACTTCACAGCCATCTGGCTGCATTAAAACTTTATCTAGAGAGTCAGAGACTCCGGTGTCTAGCATTAGGTATGGAGGGCAGGTTAGGTACTTCCAACAAGCCGCCTCAGAAAAAGGCCAAAAAAGTTAAGCCCTATGCCCTTGCTGCACCTCAGGAGTCTGGTGAGACTCTTGAGACAGATGTTAGCCCAGGGTCGCATCAGACATCTGTTTCTCAGCTAGAACCGGGAACCGTGATGGAAGCCGGTTCGGTGGAAATGCTGAGTACGTCCGCTGAGGTAGATCAGCCATCAGCTCCTGATGGTGAGGGGGAACCATGGCTCATGGTGTCGGAAGGGCCTACTCATGCTCTGCCATCCTCCCAGATGTCAGCTTCTAAATCGACCCATCCTCCAACACTTCAGAAGAGGAAACAGAAATCAAAGCATACAGAACAGCAACCTACACCTGGATGGGAAGTTTTTTCCCCAAACACTTTTCATGGCATTCCAGGCCCTCCAGTCGCAGGTACCTCAATCTGCCCCTTTTTCCAGTGCAAGCTTTTGACGAATCAGAGGAAGAAAACTCCTCCTCTGAAGATTCCCTTACTTACTGCTCTCATATTGAATCCCCCAAGGACTTCATTACCCCTGAGGAAGAGGACTCAATCAGTCCTGAATCTCCAGGAGAAGAATTTTGTTTTGGAGATACCATGTCTCTCATGAGAGAACACTTCAAATGGCAGGCCTCAGATGTTTCAGAAACAAAAAAGAGCTATTTTGAATTATTGCAACTGGATCAGCCCTTCCCATCTGCAGTCCCTCCATTGTTTAAAGCCTTTCAAGGTGCATTTTAGTGTGCTTCACAGGCCCCTGACTCTCATCCCCCAGCTTCCAAATGACCAGACAGGTTCTATAAAATCCCTTAGGATACACAGTACCTGTTCAAGAACCCCCCTGCAGTCATAGCAGTCTCTGCTGACAAATCCTGTAGACAGCTGCCTTCAACCTCTCTATTCCCCACTGACAAGGACAACAAGTAGGCTATGAAAAAAGACCTACATCTCTTCCACACTTGCCATCAGAGCTGTAAAGTATCATACCAGGCAAGGTGGTTCATACAGCCTACCTTGAGCTGGTCAAGGCCTTTGATACCATTCCCCACTCAGGAATCATATAAAAACTCATTAAGCTAGGCATCAACCCCTATATCACTAGGTGGGTTGCAAACTGGCGCACAGATAGAACCCACAGTGTGAAAGTAGCTGACTCCAAGTCAGACTGCCAACCATTCACGAGTGGAGTCCCACAGTGTTCGGTCCTCGGTCCTTTCCTGTTTGGTATCTACTTCTCTGAAGTCCAGGCCAACACAAAGGGACTCTGGTTAGCAACGTTCGCAGACAATTGCAAGTTGGGAGCTATTATTAACTCCCTGAGTGATGTTAACATACTACAGAAAGGCCTCACTGAGACCAGCGACTGGTGTCAGAACCATGGCCATAAGCTCAATGCCAAAAAATGTGTCATCATCCCCTTTGGGAAAAACCCAGTTCCCATTAATTACCACATTGATGATAGTCCACTGAACACAGAAGGCGTTATAAGAGATCTGAGAAGACAGTTTGACAGCAACCTCTCTTTTGACCACCACATTGCCACTGTGGTCAGAAAGTCCTTCTATGTGGCACATCTCATTACTAAGGGTTTTGCATCCAGGAAGAAAGAGGTCACTGTCTCCCTCTACTCTTCCCTCATTAGGCCAATCATTGAGTAAAGTGCCCCATTTGGCATGTACCTCACTAAACACCTGCAACAACTGAAGAGGCCGCAAAAGTACCTCACAAAGAGGATCCTAGGCCTTAAACATTTGTCCTATATGGACAGACTCAAAAAAACTCCAGCTGTTCTCTGTCTCATATCGCTTACTTGGAGGCGATCTCTGCTTGACTTACAAAGCCATGTCTGACCCAGCTCTGTTAGAAGTATACATATAAAAAAATCCCAATCCCTCTGCACCACACACACCAGAGACCTCAACCTCATTACCACAATCAACAGAGCATGCTGGAGGGACAGGTTCATAACCCAGAGACTGTCCATGCTATGGAATAGACTTCCCATACATGTCAATCAGAGCATCTCACTGGGCCTCTTCAAGAGAAATCTTGATGAGTGGATGGGAAATAGAAAATTTACCACAAGGATCACTCCAGTAGCTTTACTCGACAGGGGCACTCGGAACTAAGGTCAGGTGGCATGATGCCAGGGTAATCCTATGAGCTATGCTTGTAAAGGACCCAGGGCCAATTGCCTAGTACACACCTATGAACCCATATGGCCAGGTTTGTTTTGGACACCCTCTGTAAGGCTTCAGCTCTCATACCCGATGTACCAGACTCTCTTGCTATGGCCCAACTTAACTCCCTACTCTCCACTGCCTCACAGGTGATAGGCACTCTATTAAGTGCAGTTATCATGCGGTGGAGGCCTCTTCAAAATCTGCAGCTTAATGCTCAGTCCTGAGGAGGTACTCCTGGGTGAGGCTCCAACCCCTTCCTATGGATGGACAAACCAAGTTGTTGGATACACCACTAGATAATAAGGCCCTTTTTGGGGAAGCTTCTGCAGAGGTCCTCAAATCCCTGCAAGAAAAGGGAAAGGAGTTGCAAAATTTAAAACATTTACTGGTTTCACCAATCCCTAGGTACCATAGGAACTACCCTCAAAGGACAATCTTGGTTAGGAGACCGTCATCTCATTCTGCTCCATCACAGGCTAAGGGACGGAGGCATCCTAGCAAACATTCCACTCGTAGACCTCCTTTCTCCGCTAACACCACTTCCTTTCGGAGGCAGCCTGACCAGGACAGAACCCCTTCACTGTGACTCAAACCCATTATCTTCCTCCACCCCTCTGTCCATACGCCTCACCCTTTCCCTACCCTCCTGGCGGAAGATCACCTCAGAGGCCTGGGCCCTCTCCATCATTCAAAAAGGTTACTTTATGACTTGGTGGACACTACCCCCCCCCTCCCAGGGGATACCCCAGCCTCCTCCAAGCCAGCTTCATCTTTTTCCTTCTGTTCTGGATCAACTACAGGCTCAGGGCACCTTAGAAAAGGGTACCACCACAGTAGATAAAAACAGAATTTTACTCAGGAATGTTTTTGGTCCAAGAAAAGATGGTCCTTGGAGAACAATCCTGGACTTGTTCACACCTTCAAAATGCTCGCCTTGCATCTGCTCTTGCCCCTTATTCCCCACCAGGCCATTATGGTAATCCTGGATTTGAAGGACACCTACCTGCATATTCTCATTCACCCTTGCTACAGGAAATTCCTATGTTTTTCAGTAGGTTCCTTGTATTTTCAATTTTCTGCATTACGTTTTGGGCTTTCCACTGCTCCCAGGGTGTTCACAAAGTGTCTAGTTTCGGTGATTGCCCACTGCAGAATACACAGCATTCAAATATACCCATACCTAGATGACCTGTTAATACTTCACCAGGACTGTCATATACCCTTTACCATCACCTACACTTGGTAACCAAAACCCTGGCAGACATAAGGTTCAGTGTGAACCAGGAGAAGTCTCACCTGACCCCTACACAAGACCTAGTCTTCTTAGGGTGCAAGATAAGAACCGACAAGATGGCAGCCTTCATTCCCTGCCGAAAGGTAAAAGACCTCACCCATTACCTCAAAAATCTTCTCACCCTTCAAACATTATCAGCCAGAGAATTCCTGAGAGCCCTGGGTCACATGACATTCTTGATACCCATGCTTCCTCTGGCAAGGCTGCATATGAGAAAATTCCACTGAGTACTGAAGACTCGTTGGAACCAACATTCTTACCCTCTGGATATCTCTCTCCCTTTCCTACCATGCCTGAAAAAAGAACTGGAATGGTGGATTGCAGCTATCAATCTCAACCAGGGCATACCCTTGCAGATACCTCCACCCTTACAGCAAATCTTTACAGATGCCTCAGACCTGGGTTGGGGGACAGTTCTACAACACCATCACAAACTAAGTAAAGTGCAGGAAGAGTGGTCTCCACTCAGGCAAAGAGACTACATCGATATCGAAGAGATGAGGGCCCTTTACTTAGCATTACAGATCTTCCAACAAGTCCTCCTACCAAGCACTTGGAAAGTAGTCACAGACAATATGACTGTCTTGTGGTGCATACACAAGCAAGGGGGGGCAAGGTCTTACCCTCTTTGCTGCCTGGCCATACAGATTTGGTCCCTAGCATCAACACCCCATATCCACCTGCAAGCAGTGTACATTCCGTCAGCAGAGAATGCAGTGGCAGATGCACTCAGCAAAATCTCTGCACCCTCTCACAAATTGATGCTTCACAGAGAGGTGTTCCTGGATCTTTTTTACACAAGTGGGGTATTCCTCGGGCAGATCTGTTTGCCTCCTCCCAGAACAGGCAGATGTGTCTGTTTTGTACAAGGGATCCACATCCCCAGGCTTGGAAAGTGGAAGCTTTCTTTTCTCTTGGGTGGGGATTTATCTTTATGCATTTCCCCCTTCATACTGATTCAGAAAGTCCTTCTGAAGATCCGGAGGGACAAACCAAAACTCCTGTGGGTGATTCCCTTTTGGCCAAGACAGCATTGGTTTCTCCTCCTTCACCTTTTAGCCAAGGGCAATCACCACAGGTTACCCCACCATTTTGACCTACTCACACAAGACAGGGGGTCCCTAATACACCCTCAGGTGACCAATGTCAGACTCACTTTATGGGTGATAGGGTTCTGATCCCCTTCAGACACCTGTACTTAGAGGACATACTCAGTGTCCTGCAGGAGGCCAGGAAAGCTAGTTGTTGTTGTTGTGTCTTTCGGCTTTTCCCGGTTAGGGGTCGCCACAGTGGAACTCCGGTCCGCTAATGATTGGCAGTTGATTTTTACGTGCTGAGTTGCCAGCCCTGACGCACAACCTTCAGCGAAGGTATGCCCATTCACGCATGTCTCCATGCAGAAGACGCTCTAGCTGAGAATCGAACCAGACAGGAGTAATTAAGTGGCAGAATGGAAAAGATTCTCCAGGTGGTGTCAAAAGAAAAACCAGGACCCTTTACTCATTCCTGTACCCATGGTCCTTTCTTACTTGTGTGAGCTTCTACATTCAGGACTGACTTACTCTTCTGTTAAGGTCCACTTGTTTGCCATTGACCACTTGTCTTCCTTTGGTACCCCCTTTGGCATCCAGGTTAGAGGTTAAGCTCTTTTTGAAAGGGGTCCTTCACATCAGACCCCCTCGTAAGCCAATTCTTCCTACAGGGGACTTAAATTTTGTCCTTGAAAAACTCACCTTACCTCCATTTGAGCCAGCTCACTCAGCATCACTAAAGCTATGTACCTGGAAAACAGTACTGCTGGTGGCCCTCACATCCGCCAGGAGGGTATCAGAAATTCAAGCCCTGATGGCCATCCCTCCTTACCTCATCATCCATAAAGACAGGGTTTCTTTCAGGACTAACCCTTCCTTCATGCCTAAGGTGGTTAATGAGCTATCCTTGAATCAAACCATTAACCTTCCTGTCCTCTTCCCTCAACCTCAAAATTCCTCTGAAAGAACTCTACATTCTTTAGATGTCCACAGACAACTTGGGTATTACCTGGACAAACCAAACCCATTAAAATGTCTGACCACCTGTTTGTCTCCTTTCACACAAGGGCCTTGGGAAAGGTAGTCTCAAAACAGAGTATATCTTCATGGATTTGAAAGGCTATCTCTGCATGTTTACTCCCTTCATGGGAAAGTTCTAACTGAAAATATGAGAGCGCATTCCACAAGGGCAGCTGCTTCTTTAGCGGCCTTCTTCAGGGGGGTAGACTACGCATCTATCCTGGAAGTGGCTACCTAGTCATCAGTCCATACATTTACCAGGCATTATAAAATAGATTTGGTTGAGCCAGAACTGGATTTGCTAGATCTATCCTACATGGTCTCATAGACCAAGGACCTCATCCTTCCTCTCAGGACATACCTAAAAGTGTTGGTACTCTCCCTACAGTTATGAATACTGCAGCATGAGAATAGAAGGACGTAGAATAGTTGTGTAAGAACTTACCATAACCTTATGTGTCCTTCTCGTCCATGTTGCAGTATTCAGTACCACCCCTTCATTTACCTGTTGGTCTACCTGATGTGGGACATCTCTCTCTCTCCCCATCACTGAAACCTCAGCAGCAGGCACATGCCTCCATGAGGCACCCTCTAGCCTGGTGTCACATATGGGTCTGAAATGTTTCCCCCTTTTCTACTTCCTTGCTTACCAGGGGTACTACTGTATGCGGCAGTGCATTCTGAAGTGGGTACATGCAGACGTCACTTTTATAGCCAACATCGGTTTATGGCTCTGACGTCAAATGTCATACGTACCCCTGCTCCTAAGACTTTGGTATACTGGCCAAATGTCCAGTGCTGCAGGCAGCAACCTCCCTACAGTTATGAATACTGCAATATGGAAGAGAAGGACATTTAAGGTTATGGTAAGTTCTTACACAACTATTATTTTTATGTATTTTTTTTTTACTGAGCTGGTTTTGGTAAAGTAATAGTGGGCTTTGGTATACATGATTTGTGAACTACAATTTTTTAATTTAATAATTTTTTATCAGATGTTTGTATGTTGCATATTTATAAAATGGTGCTTTATTGTGGTAAGTTTAAACATAGGTATTGGTTCTTAGTGTCAACGATTTAAATAATTCTAGAAGTTTTTTTTTTATTTTCTATTTGTGTTTTTCTTTACTTTGTACTCAATTGGATTCAGTTTGCTAGTTAATTGATTAGCCAATGATATTATTAAGACCGTTTAATAACCATTGGGGAAGTATATAAATAGGATTAGTGTGATTTATTTCATTCTGAAGAAGTCCATATACTAGGATGAAAGCAGTTAATTTTGAAATAAATGAAGAGTGCTGACACCTTTTTGCTCCAACCTGCTGTTTTCAGTTTTAGTCCTTGGTGGTTTTTCAGTTTTTCACATTTGTGAAATATGGTTTTACAAGAAACCGTGTCAGAGAAAGATTGGATTTTTGTTGACTTTGTTAAACTTGTTCAGAAACTAACAGATATGTACCCCACTTCATGTCATTAATGTTTAGAAGGACACTAAAAGAGAAAATAGGGGAAAAAAAGAAAAAGTATCTGTTAAGTATAACAATTTTGTCTTAACGATATTAGTATAAAATGTTTCATGATATAAATTGCATAGTATATAGTAAAGTATTTTCAGTGATTGTTCTATGTAATAAAGATACTAAACTGGTACTTTTTTTCCTTTTTTTTACTTTTGAGAATGTGGCATTACAATGTAAAAAGAGAAGAAAGATGGGACAAAAGCATATTGGCTGTAATCTTGGACTGGTGAGATGTAAAAGTGTACTGTAATATGTGTAAAATTTAAATATTTTCTTTTACTTTTGCATAGGTGAATGTCTGGATTAATGCCCTTGGCTTAATCTAATGACAATTTTTTTCTGCAAGCAAGTGGGTTAGTGAATAGTTTTCAAGCAAATAAATGTTTAGTGTCAGAAGTCTGGAGCTGAGGGCAGATGTACATTCTGTTCTTATGTTTCCATGGAAACAAGTTAACTAAATGTGAAGGCAATAAATCAAGAGATCTGGACACTACTGAGACAAATGTATAATTAAAGGTGCAAGGTCAAGCAGCTCAGTAAAAAATAAAGTAAAATTATTGGAAGTGAATTGGATTTTATTCCAGGATGTTTCTGGTTCCTAGGAAGGAGAACAGTGTATAATTGAATTTTATTTAAAGATGGCCAGTAGACTTTTTCTTCACACTAAAATGTTAATTTTTTTCTGAAAGCATACAAGTTGCTTTTCACATTTGGGAGGAAAATTAAGATAAGACAAGAACAGACAACAATTAGAGTAAGTAGAAGCACAGGCTGTAACGTGCATCTTAACATGGATAACCTTAACTTTAGGTTAGTTAATGCTTGTGAGTGCAGCTGCCTATTGGGACTGTTGCTCCTATCAGGAGGGTTAAACTTCATTATTTGATGATGTACATAGTTTTGTGTGCTTGTTTTAAGTTAATAGGTTATGGGGCTGTGTTTTTTGAGGGTTTTCATTGAAACAAAAACTCTTGTAAAATGTGACACAGGTACAAATGGAGATGAAAGAAGCTATGTAAGGATCACCTGCCAAACATTAATGGGTGTTGTGATGCCCCTGCACTGTCCCAGTAATCAAGGAGCCTCAATCCTCACCACATTGGGGGACATATACACTGGGAGGATGAGAATTACACACACAGTAAAGTGCAATTTCCCTTAAGAGCACACAGAGACCACAGTCAGTCTGGGGCTGGTTTCTCCCTCTTTTTCCAGATTCCCAATAAGACTCTCCACTGGTACAGCTATAGAGCTGAGTCCTTAGCCAGGGTTCTAAGCCAAGTCCTCCCAACACTCTCTCTGTCTAACTAGTGCTTCGTGTCCCTGACCAAGTAGCTGACACACACAGTCTTAGAGATTTGATTTATACATGCACACGGGCGCACACACACACACACACACACACACACACACACCTGGGAAAGGCTGGCACAGGTTTACTAGCTATGCCCCGTTCTACCCAGACTATAAGGTAGTTATCACTGCCACCGGAACCCCTTATCTGCTACTTTAAGGCCCTTAACAAAAAGTGCCCAGTACTACTGTGTAATGTTACTATAAATCTAAATGATAGTCTGACCAAGAGCAAGGCTTTTAAGAGTGGCCTGCATAGTGGTACCAAATAAATATGCAAGTGCTCTCAGAGCTTAAATATGTTTCACAAATATCAGCCACAAAGATAGGTTTAAGTATATTTAATAATAAATAATAAAAGAACAAGAGAATAATCAGTAAATCACAATAACTTCAGAGTTCAAAATCACAGGAAATATTTAACAGCATTGCACGACAGTCTCAAATAAATAAAGAAAACATCTAAGCTATACTTCACTATATTCCTGTCTGAATCTAAAAGAGTTGCTATGCCCTAGAAACGTACTTACAACAAGGCAAGGTGAGTGGATGTTTCCCAGCTGATGCTGTCAGGTCAAAGACAACTGCAAAATTCCCTCTCTGTCAGAGAGTTCTTAAATTAATATCTCAAATATTGCTGTTGGGATACTTGCAGGATGGCATCACTTTTGTCATCTGGCTATCCCAGGTGAAAACCCCCATTGCTAGAATTTGCCGGCATTTTAGCATCTCCCTGTGAAAAAATACATATCTGTCAAATCTTTGCAACTGCTGGAAGACATAAAACAACAAAACACTTAAAAAGCAATGCAGAAGACACCCTAGTTCTAGACATCATGTCTCTTTGCTGCATTGAAACTTTTATAGCACAATCATAAAGCAATTTAATTTAAACTATTTTCTTGAAGTTTTGCAAGTTAACCTTCTATGTTCTAGTTCCCGCTGTTAAAACATATACATTTATACAATTACATTTTATATACATTTCTGTTCTAAGCCAGCAGGGCATGCTGTGGTTACATTTTAGCTCAAAACATAACATGTAGTTCTAATATAGTGGTAACACAAGCAATTGCATCATGCTGATATTCAGAATAACTATTTACAAAACTCCAGATAGCTGGGCTGGCAGTATCTCCTTCTATCACACTTCTATATAAATCATATTAATATTCACAAATGACATATAATTATTTACAAAATTCCAGCTAGCTGGACTGGCAGTATTTCCATTTGTCACCGGTACACTAAATATATTATTCTGGAACATGAATGGCCTCACAGGTATAGACAAAAAGGTAAGAGTATTGAGTTATATTAAGAAATGCAGATTGCAGTTAGTGATGCTATAGGAGAATATTTGGAAAGAATTGAGCATGTGAATTGATAAAGAAAGGATTTCAAGGTGGATATTCGGCTGAATATCCGGGACAGAGGAAAAGGGGAGTACTTATACTGATTGCTAGAGGAGATGCAGTAGTGATAGAAGAGGGAAAAATGGTAATTTTAGATTTTTGGTAGCAATGGGCTACTGGCAAGGGAGGAGGATTATGCTGGCATGTGTTTATATTTCACATAAAACTGCTATTATGGAGCTTGACAAAATTTTGGCAGAAATGATTAGCTTTCAGCAGGAAATATTACTTATAGGTGGGGACTGAAACTTGATTTCTGAGAATTATCTGGGGGACCTAGAAAGGAAAATATATCAAGAGGGTAGATTTCTGAAGAAATTTGTGAAAATATTTTGTATTGAAGACTTTAATTCAGTAGTAGGAGCTCAAAGAGAATGTACATATTATTCTCCCAGATACAGTAATTGGGCTAGCCTAGACAGCATTTATATTCACAGAAACATTTGCATTTAATTGAAAATTTCAACAAACATCCAATAATTCTTTCAGATCATCCACTAATAACAACTAAGATAAAAATATAAGGTAGTGAAATACAAATGAGACAATGGGCACCACCCACCTACCTGTTAAAATGAGAAAGAATTTAAGGAATGCGTAGTAGAAATCATTCGAGCGTTTTTAGGGAAGATAGAAATTTCTTCAGAAGTTGTAGTTAGCGAGCAGGATAAAATGAAAGTAGAGTTTAAAAATAGGCTAGAACTAAAAGAAAAAAGATATAGTTAACAAGTAACAAGAATTATTTAGAGGGGCTGACAGATGTTGAAGTATTGCAGAATAAGGGGAATCTCAAAGCACAAGAAGAGGCGCAACTGCAGAGTACTAAAGAGAAAATAAGAAGTATTTGGATAGTATGCATGAGTTTAGAAAGACTGCTGTTAAGCAACTATTTTTTATAACTCCAGAGCACAAAAACTTAGAAAACCAAGTAGAAAGGATTGTTGCCAAACTTAGGGAGCCTATAACAAGAAAAATAACCAGGGACCCTGTAGAGGTTTAGAGATATTTTGGAAATTTTATGAAAATTTATATAAAACAGAGGAATATGGAAGTTAAGAAAAAACACAAATGGAAATGTTTATGGAAGACTTACATATGCCAAAGTTAGAGGTAGATGAGGCTAAACAATTAGTTAAGAGAGGAGGAGATGAGATAAAAATGGCAACGTACAGTCAGTCTTCAGGAATGTCTCCAGAAATAGATATCTTATAGATACGATTCCAGATACCAGCAAGTTCCTATAAAAAATCCTTCTTTGGATCCAGCTATAGCACCGGTTGAGTATAACAAACTTGCCAAACTTCTGCTATCCCCTAATGCTTTGGCTAATGACAAAGACAGCAGCGCTGTGGACAGATACAGGAAGAAGGTGTACACTTCTGCTATGTTTTCTTTCCATGCTGTTAACTATCATACTCATATGACCAAATATCTTTTATTTGTTTTGAATACTGTAATCAAGTTAATGTCAAATATGCTCGACTCTATTTTGTCCCTTCTAAATTCTGATAACCCAGATAGCTTGGTATTTGATTGAATGAAGTTATGATGAAGATGATGCATCTTCAAGAGCTGCTATCACTGGGTCTGTGTTAATGAAATATTCCTGGTTAAGGTTGCAGTCTTTGTCTGAAGATGTCAAGGCTAGGTTGTTAGCTGCACATTTCAAAAGGGAAATCCTTTTTGGTCTAGTAGCTGCTGAAAAGCTGCCAAAACTTGCCAGAAAGGGGAAAATTGTGAGGATTTCAAGCATATTATTCTGTCTGCTGTCCCTAAAGTTCCAAATAAACTACCCTTCTGAGGCTGGATTGTTCTTTTGTAAAGACCAGAAATAGCAACAAAAAGACAAAATGTTCTCAAAAAAGGAATACCAAGAGAAATACAAATCAGATTTCAAACGTCCAAAAGGTTCCTTTCCTGATAAATCAACTATCCTCCCCCGGTCCACCTAGCCCAATCCCCTCTTGCTGTTTCAAACAAGCTTTCTCAGTGTCTTCCTTTACGAAGATTGATAACTTTAAACCAATATGTTCTCAGCATTATAAAGAAAGATTACCAGTTAACTTAGTTACTACTGCCAACCCATTCTGGAATTCCTCATGTGCTCCCAAACGAAGAGGACCTGTTTTTTCCAAATACTGCAATACTGGATTTCTGCATGGAACTATAAAATTGGTTCCCCAGCACCCGGAATAACAATTATTTTATTCAAGATTCTTTCTGGTCCCAAGAATAGAGGGAAGTTAGACACATTATGGATTTATTAGTCCTTTTTCTTTGCTTGGGGTTTTCCTAAGCTGGAAAAAAAATCTGCCCTCCTTCCTTCTTAGGACCTGTTTTTTTCCAAATACTGCAGTACTGGATTTCTGCATGGAACTATAAAATTGGTTCCCCAGCACCAGGAATAACAATTATTTTATTCAAGATTCTTTCTGGTCCCAAGAATAGAGGGACGTTAGACACATTATGGATTTTAGTCCTTTTTCTTTGCTTGGGGTTTTCCTAAGCTGGAAAAAAAATCTGCCCTCCTTCCTTCTTAGGACCTGTTTTTTCTAGGTTGCCACCTAAATACTGTCTCCATTATAACATTTCTTCCTCAAGACAAGGTACAGTTTCCAACTTCATGCTTACAATCTCTCGTTTCCCTAGAAATGACCTCTGCAAGAGAGATTTTGATACCCCTGGGATACATGACTTCAGCCACACAAATGATACGTTTGGCCAGACTCCTTATGAGGAAGTTGCTACAGTACCACAAGTAAATTTGAGCATAGCATTGCCATTCCCTAGGACTTCTCAATTCTTCTCTTGCCCTTTATTAAAAAGCAATTCCTTTGGTAGATCAGCCAGATATCTCTCAATCCAGGGGTGCCCTTTCTGGTCCCCTCTCCCCGTCTGGAAGTCTCCATGGATGCTTTAAATCTAGCTTTGGGGAGGGAAGATGTTGAAGGAACATAAAAGTCCAATATATTTGGTCAAGACAGGAAAGGAGCTGTCACACAATGTCAATGGCTATACAATGTCTGTATTGCTTTTGGTTTCTAGGAACTCTTTTGAGTACCCACAGATAATACTACTATAATGCAGTACATCAACAAACAAGGAGGACTAAAATGTTCTGTCTTCAGACTTGCAGTGACAACCTATGATACAGCCTTTCAGCTCATTCTCTTCCTTCAAGCAATTTATATTTCCACAGAAAAGAATTCTGTGGCAGACAACCTAAGCAGATGGAAGGCAGACCTTCACTAATGGATGCTCATCTGAGATGTCTTCCTTCAGATTATTTATCAGTGGAGAATTCTTCAGATAGCTCTGTTTGCCTCTACTCTGAACAGGCAGCTCAGGCAGCTCCAGAGTTTCATACCCAGTGGCTTGGAGAATACACACCATGTCAATCTATTGGAAAAGGAAATTCCTTTATGCCTTCCTTCCCTTTCCCTCCCGATTCCAAAAGTTCTTTTGAAAATAAAGACAGCTCAAAGATGCTGCAGCTGATCCCATTTTAGCCCAGATAACATTGATTTTCTCTTCTTTTTCATCTGGCCATGGGCAATCACCAGAAGTTACCCCACAGCTTGGACTTGCTCACATAACAGAAAGCTCCGTCATTCATCCATATCTTCCACTCCTAAAACTAATCACTTGGATTATAGGATTTTGGCACATTTCAGGCACCTATTTTCAGAGGACATGCTTCAAATGTTACAAGAGGATAGAAAATCTGCAACAAAGAAATCTTACAGTTCCATATGGAAAAGGTTCTTTACTTGGTGCCAAAACAAAAAAAAAACTGTACCCTTATCAACTGGGTAATCCTTCTATTTTTTTCTTGTTTGTGTGAGCTGTTTAGCTCAGGACTGACATATTCTTCTATTAAAGCATATTATTTGTCACCCATATCTGCCTGTTTACTAGTGGAATCCCCCACTGTCTTTATGTTTTGAGGTAAACTAGGTTAGGTGTCCTTCACATTAAGCCACCAAGGAAACCCATTTCATATCCTAGGGGCATGAATTATGTCCTAGAGAAGTTAACTCATTCCCCTTATTTAACTGACCTCTTTCACCTCTTGAATGTTTTGCATGTGAAAAACTATTTTGCTTGTGGCCCCTTACCTCAGCAAGGAGAGTGTCTGAGCTACAATCCCTTATGGCTTTCTGATTTTTCTCAAGAACAGGGCCTGGTGAAAGTTGTCAGTGAAATGTCTTGAACCAGTCAGTTAATTTGACTACTTTTTTCTCTGGTCCTCAGAACCTGTGAGAAAGAATTTTACATTTGCTGGAAGTTTGTAGCCAGTTTTGAGTCTATCTAAACAAATTTAACACTAAAATCAGATCAGTTTTTAATCTCTTATCAGGATATAAAACTAAGTTTCCTGTCTCCAGGTGGATATCCTTAGCTTTCACTTTCTGTTTCTCCTTTCATTGCAAGTTCTTTCTTTCTTTCTTAAAATGCATTCTACCAGGGCTGTTGCTTTCTTCACAGATCAGGATTTAAAAAAAAAAACTTTTTAGAAGCAGACACTTGGTCTTCCATTCACACTTTTACCAAGCACCTTAAAACAGATGCCATGACTCAAACCACAACTGTTTTTGGCAGGTCAGTTCTTCAAGGGATACTGGACTCCATTTCTATGTCTCAGTCTTAATCCCAGGTAATCTAAAAGCTTTGAGAATCTTCCTATATGTCAGTAATACTGCAGCAGTAATAGTACAGATGCCTAAGGATTTACTTTAACAGTAGATGTCTGAATTGATAACTGTTGCAGTGTCTGCACCCATGTTCTTCGTGTTTCACTGTTGCAGTCATTACATTTGGGTAATCTGCTGGCAGGTTACCCTTAGTCGGCCTGAATTCCAAAGTCTTGGGTCCTACGTCGGTTGCTGTGTCCTCTTCCATGACGTCAGGTCGTCAGGGGTATAAAACATGCAGCCGACGCCATTTTCTTCAGTCTTTCTTGCCGCGCGGTGCCCGAAGCAGAAGCATTTCGCAAGTGCTGGTCGGCCGACTATGAAATATTCGAGTTTTAGTTTCAGAACCGAAGTCTTCACTAAAGCTAAGTACCCTGTTGGGGAAACTTTTTTCTTGCTTTTTACCAATGTCAGAAAAAGTTAATAATTGTATTACTTGTGGGAAGCAAATACCTCATAAGGATTTCCATTTATACTGTATTCCTTGCCTAGGCCCTGATCACAACGTACCTGGCTGTCGGTTTTGTGCTAGATTTAACCAACCCACTATTAAGCGTCTGTAATATTTTTGCATCAAAGTATTTTGGAAACCGATTTAACTACCCTGAAATGTCGTTGGATAGCAACTACCGGAGTACATAAAAAACGCAAAGAAAAGGACAGAGAAAGGCAGTCGAGATCCAAAACCAACGACGAAGCTTCTCTTAAGCCAGTCGCCGGTACTCAGTGAGGCGCTTTCGCAGCCCCTGATACCCGCTACCTTCGAGTCACAGGCCTCTACTGACACCCATGTGGAGTCCGGCATGCCGCAAGATACTCAAGGTATTGGACCGACGGATGTATCTCCCTCGGATGGATCTGGAGCCGCTGAGCAGGCACCGGCATCTGAGGGTGTATTCAGACCTCAACATTTGTATATCAAACCGACGACAGCTGCAAAACCAAAGACAAAAGCAACTTCTAAAACTAAAAAAATGATGCATGAGCCACGTGCACAGGCCTCTATGCCTAAAAAACAGATGATCAAAATGGCTGAAGACCTTATTACCTTGATCAGGGGTACCCATCCCCCTCCTGATAAGAGGCCTAGGCAAGACACTGATTATGAACCTTCAGATCAGGTTTCTATTTCTTCTGATTCCTCTTCTGATCAGGAATTATCTATACCTCCCTATGAGGAGTCTGATGCTGAGGAGTCTATTCCATCTGCATCTCCTCCTGAGGATTATTCATTTGGAGAAACCTTGCATACTTTCGGGGAGCATTTTCACTGGGAGAGTCAAGACTTCTCAGAGTCAAAAAAGAGGCTCAGGGATTTCCTTCTTCTCCCTCAGCACAGGCCTTTAGCCATTCCCCGTGTTTTAGACATTGTGGATGATGCGTTTTCGGAGTCAAGCTTGTTCCCTGACTCCTTACCTCCAGCTCCCAGTAAGCCTGACAGATATTACAGGGTCCCTGACTCACATAAATTTTTATTTAGAAACCCTGCTGCTGATCGTGAAACTATTTCACAGGGTCCAAAGGGAGTTGAGGCCTCAACAGCAAAAAATCCTACCCCCTCTGACAGAGATTCAAGGGCACTGGACAGATGGGGAAAAAAAGGTTTATACATCTGCAACCTTGGCAATCAGGGCCTTAAACTGTCAATTTCATATGCTTAAGTACCAACAATATGTTATGGGATTGCTGAAACAGAAAATTATGTTGATTTCAGAATGTGCAGAAAATAAAAAAAATTGCAGGAATTATTGCATGCAGCTGAACAAGTTGGAAAGCATACTTTGCAATGTGATTTTGATTCCTTAGAGGCCTCCTGCAGGGCCACAGTTACTGGATCTGTGATTAGGAGGCATGCCTGGTTAAAGGAGCAAAATTTACCTGATCATGTTCAAGCTAAATTGCTAGATGCACCTTTACAGCATGATTCTCTGTTTGGTATTAAGGCAGAAGAGGTTTTAAAGAAAATGGAAGACAAAGCTAAGTCTATGCAAACTGTTAAAGACTTCTTACAAGTGCAGCCACCAAGATTCAGTAGACACTGGCCTACCAAAAATTGGTCCTTTCCTGTGTCAGACAGAGCTCAAAGGGGCAAATCCAGACGCCCTAAGGGTTCCAGATACCAGGTGCAAGATTCATACAGGTCAAAGCAATGGGGCGCTTCCACCTCCAAATCTGGAGGAGATAAAGCGCAAACCTACAGAAAGCAATCCCAATGACTTCCCTCTGCCTTCACCAAGCACTTACCTTTTGGCAGCAACCACAGGGGGAAAATTAGCACTTTTTGCTCAAAATTGGCAGTTAATAACCCAGGACAACTGGGTACTAAACATCGTATCACAGGGATACAGATTCCATTTCCACACTCTGCCAATGGCAAATGGTTGGCCAGATCTGCCAAAAAATCAATGGGCAGAGGCACAGAAACAGGTTATGTCCCTCATGGATATGGGGGCCATTCAGACAGTACCAGAACAGGAAAAAGGACAATTTTTTTACTCAGGACTGTTCCTGGTACCCAGAAAGGACAAGGCCTGGTGGCCAATACTAGATTTATAGATTTTGAACACATACCTGGACATTCCAAAATTCAGAATGCTGACTTTGCAGCAGCTTCTGCCCATGCTGGGCAAGAATGCTTGGCTGGTGACTTTAGAACTAAAAGAGGCATACCTACATGTCCCAATAAGACAATCATGCAGAAGATACTTCAGATTCAAGGCTGGCTTAATGCATTACCAATTCTCTGTACTGCCCTTTGGCTTAGCTACTGCGCCCAGGGTCTTTACAAAGTGCCTGGCACCAGTAATTGCATTTTGCAGACAAAGAAGTATACAAATATATCCTTACTTGGATGACTGTCTCATTCAAGCAGAGAACAAGGACACTCTTCTTCGACACCTGGCGTTTGTGAAAAGGCTCATAACATGCCTAGGGTACACAATAAACAAAAAGAAATCACAACTGGTACCCTCTCAAAAGATAACATTCCTGGGTGCAAGCTTGAATACAACTTCCCGGATGGCTTACCTCACGCCAGACAAGCAAAGGCAACTGACTACTTACTTCAAACTGATGGCAACAAAAACCCAGTCTTCTGCAAGACAAATTCTGCAGGCTCTGGGCTTCATGGCATCCTGCATACTACTGATTCCATATGCAAGACTGCATATGAGGAAACTTCAATGGTACCTAAAAAGTTTATGGAGTCAACATTCTCACAGTCTGGAAACAATGATTCCACTCATTCCCGGCCTGCAACAGGAGTTTCTATGGTGGGCAAAGGCATGTCACCAAAACATGGGACGGCCATTCACTCTACCCCCTTCCAGCCAAACTATGACAACGGATGCATCAGATTATGCCTGGGGGGGCCCACATGACAGGAAGATGCATTCAGGGCATATGGTCACCAAAACAAATGCATCTGCATATCAACCAGAAAGAGATGCTAGCTTTTCAAAATGCCCTAACAGCCTTCAAGGACTTACTTCATCCAGGACAACTACTGATAAAGACGGACAACACCACAGTCATGTGGTATATAAACAAGCAAGGGGGCACACATTCATACCCCCTCAGCAGATTAGCCATGACACTGTGGAACACAGCTTTGACCTACCAAATACATCTTCAAGCTCAATTCCTGCCAGGAAAACAAAACACTCTTGCAGACAATTTAAGCAGAAACCTTATGGACCCTCATGAGTGGAAACTAAATCCACAAGTCTGCAGCATGATAACAGAGAAATGGGGGCAGCCCAGACATAGATCTATTTGCCTGTCCTCAAAATTATCAATTGAAAAGATTCTGTGCAAGTACTTATCACGGACAAGCATGGAAAGTGGACACCCTATCCTTCAGTTGGAAAAACCTATCAGTTTACACCTTTCCTCCTCTGCCTCTTCTCCCCAAGGTCCACCTAAAAGTCAGACAAGAGAAACCAAAGATGATACTAATTGCCCTGGACTGGCCCCGCCAATACTGGTACCCAATCCTAAGGAACTTGTCATAATACCCAGCTTGGACCTTGCCTCAAAGACCACAGCTACTGTCCCAGCAAAACAAACAGATCCTGCACAATCAACTACAGACTCTGAACCTGGCAGCATGGCTGATCATGTAGTCATACAAATAACACCTCTCAGTAAAGCTGTGATGGATGTCATTTTGGAAGCCAGAAGGCCTAGTACTAGAAAATCTTATGCTGACAAATGGAAGAGATTCTGTGCTTGGAATCAAGCACAAGGAACTGATACAGCAGAACCAAATATTCCTCAGATATTGCAATACTTAACTTGCTTGACAAAGGCCTGTCTTTCTCATCAATTAAAATCCATGCCTCTGCCATTTCGGCTCATTATAATACAGAGCCACCAATCTTTTCTCATCCTTTACTAAAGCAGTATCTTAGAGGAGCCAAAAATTTAAGGCCTCCTAGAAGATCACCATTGCCTGCATGGGACCTCAATTATGTGTTGGAAAAGCTCACCCTGCCTCCATTTGAACCAGCTGCTACCGCTGATATAAAGTTCTTGTCATGGAAAACAGCTCTGCTACTAGCAATTACTTCAGCAAGAAGAGTTTCAGAGCTGCAGACCCTCGTGGCTATATATCCTTTTATCATATTTTACCCGGACAGGGTATCTCTGAAGACAAATCCAACTTTTATGCCTAAGGTGGTTTCCAGTGTGGCTCTTAACCAAACAATTCATCTGCCAACCTTTTATCCAAATCCACAGAACAAGGGGGAGAGAATTCTGCATTCCTTGGATGTACACAGACAGCTAATATTCTACTTAAGCAGGACTAAAGCTCTAAGAAAATCTGAGCAATTACTAGTGACATATGTTGCAGGATCAGAGGGCAAGGCTATTTCAAAGCAGACAATTTCAAAGTGGATAAGCCACTGCATCCATTTCTGCTACTTAAACCATGGTAAACCTGTGCCCAAGGGCATTAGGTCTCATTCCACCAGAGCTGCAGCTACTTCAGTAGCCTTTCTAAGGGGAGTACCAACCAAAGACATTTTACAAAGCATTATCATTTGCCTCTTTACTCTAAATCCAGAGCAGGCTTTGGCACTGCAGTTCTGCAGGGCCTTATAGCCGCTCCTAATGCTGTTTAGCTCCAGCCCCCCAACCATAGCTTTGGGATTCTACCCAAATGTAATGACTGCAACAGTGAAACACGAAGAACATAGTACAGTTGTGTACACTTACCATAAATGTAGATGTTCGAGTGTATTCACTGTTGCAGTCCAGGTTACCCTCCCGCCATCCCCCTGTCATTCTGGAGTTTATCTTATACATATATATATATATATATATATATATATATATATATATATAATTTATTTATTTTTTTTTTGCTATCTTTTTGGGGGCACCTGACATCGGGGGCAAGAATAACTAAAGAAAATGGCGTCAGCTGCATGTTTTATACCCCTGACGACCTGACGTCATGGAAGAGGAGACAGCAACCAACGCAGGACCCAAGACTTTGGAATTCAGGCCGACTGAGGGCAACCTGCCAGCAGATTACCCAAATGTAATGACTGCAACAGTGAATACACTCGAACATCTACATTTATGGTAAGTGTACACTACTGTACTTTCTCCCTTTTTTTTCTGCTGTTATGAGTCTTGTTCCTTTCATTTTTTGCCTCATTTCTTCATAGTCTGGGGCAAGAATATTCTTGGAAACTTCACACCTGTTCATCCCGTTTGTACCAGTGTGTTCATCCCGTTTGTACCAGTGTGTTCTCTCATACCTTGGTCATGAGGCAGATGTACAGCACAAGATGAAGGTGTCCAAGCTTTGGTATACTAGCAGGGTATGCAGTGTCTTTGGCAGAATACTCCCACATGTCAGCAATATTGCATTAGTGATCAATTTGGACATCTACTATTACAGTAATAATTTACACAACTGTACTTTCAGCTTGATGACTAGGATAATTAGGTTTGTGACAGAGTCTTACTATGATCTCAGGTTATGTGGGAATTGTCTTTTGGAAAGTCTTCTGGCAAAGAATGGGAAGAATTTCATGTTGAGAAGCTTGTATAGCATGTAGAGAAGGAACATGGTGGTTCTTCGTATAATGAGGAGCCATTTGGCATTTACTAGGGTGTTGTAGTAGTGTTTTATCTCTGGGAAGAGTGTTATAAACCTGCAGATGCCTTTGGAAGTTGACTGGAGTATAACAAGCTTGCTTGACAAACTGAAGTCTGCATAGGAAAATAGTATTTTTTATGAGGCATGTGCCAGTCAGTGTACATATTCGCACACTGCTTGCATTGCCCTGCTTGATGAGGCAGCCACCATTATTCCACCCCCTACTGCTGAAAAGTTAGCCTGGATGACATTTGATACAGATGAGTAAAAATCTCATCGTGCTTTACTGTAAGAGTCTTGAATACCTCCTTTTATGGGCACTACATCATACTTTATTTTTCTTTTGCGATGCCATTTCATTTAATTATTGAAAGTGTAGTTCATGTCAGATTTCAGAATTGCTGCCTTTAAATCTAGGATTCTTTTTGTCACTCTGTGTTATAGTCCTTGAATTATTAAACAGCTTTCAAGACTAAGATGTCTATGTGTAGGAGGTTCTTAGTGTTAGGTTTGCTAGCTAGTGATGTTTTGATCTACATTTTGACGATCTGAGGTACCACCTTTGTAAGTGATGAGGCTTAGAGGGAATGGGCTGAGCATTTGGGATAGGAAGAAGAGCTCCATTTGATGATGATGGCTTGGACTATCATTCATTACAGATCATTTTATTTTACTGAGACTGCCTAACGACATGGAGTAAAGTACTTGCCTGTATGCTGGTTCTGAGCAGCAGCCCTTATCCAGAGGAGGGGACAGACCGAGTGAAGTAAGAAAGAGGAAAGAACTAAGTGGCCGTAGCCATCTTTGGTCAAGTGGGGAGAAAAATGTCTTAGCAGTTTTCACTGGAGACACTGACTGAGACCAGTGAATGAAATGAAAAGAGGACCCCCCTCCCTGCAAAATAGATCACAATTGATTGTTGAATCAGTTGTATTTATACATTTGGGATGTTGGAGCTAGAACATTGTATTAATAAGAATAACAAGCTGTTTTCCCACAATGTCATAATAATCTTGACTCCCACTTCCCAAAAAGGAGAACCGGATAAGTATAATGGCACTGGATGAGGTGTGGCCAAAAAAATAAAGACTATCATAATTTGATGAAACAGATGGACAGTTTTCATACTAAAATCATCCACTTAGAATGGTAAAAGCACACATTTAGTTCTTTTAATCTTGGAAATTGCATTTATTGAAGCAGAAATGTATATACGTGTGTGTGTGTGTGTGTGTGTGTTTGTGTGTGTGTGTGTGTGTGTGTGTGTATGTGTGTGTATATATGTATATGTATATATATATATATAAATATATATGTGTGTGTGTGTGTGCAAGTGTATGTATATATATATATATATATATATATGTGTGTGTGTGTGTGTGTGTGTGTGAGTGTGTATTTATGTATATATATATATATATATATGTACACACACACACACACACACACACACACACACACACACAGTGGATA
Organism: Protopterus annectens; assembly: GCF_019279795.1. Taxonomy (NCBI): domain Eukaryota; kingdom Metazoa; phylum Chordata; order Ceratodontiformes; family Protopteridae; genus Protopterus; species Protopterus annectens. The sequence goes on from NC_056732.1 coordinate 66,210,054, forward strand.
TAAAAAGTTTACACACCCCTGTTAAAATGCCAGGTTTTGTGATATAAAAAAATGAGACCACAATAAATCATTTCAAAACTTTTCCCACCTTTAATGTGACCTATAGCCTGTACAATTCAATTGAAAAACAAACAAAATCTGTTAGGGGAAAAAATGTAAAAAAATAAAAAACGTACAATACACTGGTTGCTTAAGTGTGCACACCCTTAAACTAATACTTTGTTGTGTGTGCACACCCTTAAACTAATTCTTTGTTGAAGCACCTTTTGATTTAATTACAGCATTCAGTCTTCTCGGTAGAAGTCAATAAGCATGGCACATCTTGACTTGGCAATATTTGCCCACTCTTCCTTGCAAAAGTGCTCCAAATCTGTCAGATTGCGAAAGCATCTCTTATGCACAGCCCTGTTCAGGTCACCCCACAGATTTTCTATTGGATTTAGGTCTGGGCTCTGGCTGGACCAGTCCAAAACTTTAATTTTCTTCTGGTGAAGCCATTCTTTTGTTGATTTTGATGCTTGCTTGGTGTCATTGTCATGTTGAAAGGTGAAATTCCTCTTCATCTTCAGCTTTCTAGCAGATGCCTGAAGGTTTTGAGCCAAAAGTGACTGGTATTTGGAACTTGACTAAACCACCAGTTCCAGCTGAAGAAAAGCAACCACAAAGCATGACATTGCCACCACCATGCTTCACTGTGGGGATGGTGTTCTTTTGGTGATGTGAAGTGTTGTTTTTGCGCCAAACATACCTTTAGTTCAACCTTGGTCTCATCAGACCATAACACATTTTCTCACATGCTTTTGGGAGACTTGATGTATTGTTTTGTAAATTTTAGCCGGGCCTGGATGTTTTTCTGTGTAAGAAAAGGTTTCCGTCTTGCAGCCCTACCCCATAGTCCAGACATATGGAGAATATGGGAGATTGTTGTCACATGTAGTACACAACCAGTACTTGCCAGAAATTTCTGCAGCTCCTTCAGTGTTGCCGTAGGTCTCTTGGCAACCTCTCTGACCAGTTTTCGTCTTGCCTTTTCATCAGTTTTGGAGGGGCATCTTTGCAACGTTACTGCTGTCCTGTATTTTCTCCACTTTTTCACTGTGTTCCATGGTATATCCAATGCTATGGAAATTTTTTTGTACCCTTCTCCTGACTGGCACTTTTCAACAATGAGTTCGCTTTGATGCTTTGTAAGCTGTCTGCAAACCATGGCTTTTGCTGTAGCAGGCAACTGAGTAAATGTCAGGAAAATCCTATTAGGACAACAGAACTTTATTTGGGGTTAGTCAGAGTCTCTTTAATTGACGGCAGATATGTACTTAAGAAGACTGAATGAATGCTGTAATCAAATCAAAAGGTGCTTCAACAAAGTATTAGTTTAAGGGTGTGCATACTTGTGCAACCAGCGTATTGTACGTTTTTTTATTTTTTATATTTTTTCCCCTAACAGATTTGTTTGTTTTTCAATTGAATTGTACAGGTTATAGGTCACATTAAAGGTGGGAACAGTTCTGAAATGATTTTTTGTGGTCTAATTTTTTTTATATCACAGAAACCTGGCATTTTAACAGGGGTGTGTAAACATTTTATATCCACTGTGTGTGTGTGTGTGTGTGTGTGTGTGTGTGTGTGTGTGTATGTATACATATATACACATGGTCCACGTCAGATGATCGAGTTTTCAGAAACTCAAAATTATACGGTTGAAACCGTATGATCGAGTTTCCAAAAACTCGAACATCAAAAAAAACCCCACAAAAATCTACCTTTTTTACGTTTTATGTATACCAACTCTGACATTGCACTACAGTGAGGGAAAGGGTAAATTTCTCGATCTGCACTGTACCGTGATGTGCATTCAAAAGCTTCAAGTTTTCAAAAACTCGATCATATGGTCGCGACCATATGAATTCCGAGTTTGTGAAAACTCAGTCAACTGATAGGGACCTCTATATATATATATATATATATATGAATACACACACGCGTTTCTGTTAGTTCTCAGAATGTATATAAACTGACTTTACATTTTTATTATTTGTTCCCTAACAGGTGACTTTGGGTTCTTTGGCTGAAGTTGATCAGATGCACATTGATTCAGACTGGAAAACCCAGATACTTAATAAACAGAAACTGGATGATTTAGACAGAGAGCAACGGTACATGAACATAACAAGGCTTACTAATGACATTCGAAGAAAAGAGTCAGAAGTATTAAATATGATAAAGGAAGTTGAAGGAAAAAAGGTATGTACAGTGAGAAACACTGGTAATATTTCAAGACACAAAGAAACGTACTAGAATTTCTGCATAGGAAAGTAGCTACTTTTGATAGAAGGAGAGCTGTTTGTACATGACAAATATTTTTGTATATCCTGTGTATTAATACTTATACTAGATTACCTAGGTTTGCTTAGTGGCTTGGATGGCCTGAGGCACTAGCAATGGAGGGATGATCATTTGTCTAGGCATTCCCTGTGGGGAGGCAAGGTCCATAGAGGGAAAAGTAGCTCTTGGACATAACAGGTGAATGCAGCGTGGAGGATCAGTGGGTAGGTCATAAAAAAAAAAAAAAAGATCCCCATGGTGGGTGGAACTGGCACAATCCCTCAGGATGCCCTGAGACTTCTACTTTGGCCCCAGTCTTAGAATGGAGTCTGGGGATTGTAGAAGAGGCTGATAGAAGTCCATGGGCTGCAGAAGAAGCTGGTAGACCTGATGATGGATAAGGGGGTAAGCCAGAGACAGAAGGGGAAACAAAGCAAAATACTTGGATTAGATTTACAATGAATAAGCCATTTTATGCAGCCAGTAAAACTCTATTATGTATTTTACATGTTACTATGAATAAACTAAAATGTTAGTAAAATATTCGCATCAAATAATACATTAAAATGAAGTGAAATCTGCATTAATCAACAGGTCAACTAAACTTTCTATGTATTAAAAAACTTGTTTTAGTATCTTTGATGAATGCAGTAGAAGATGATCCAGAGGTTCAGTCAGAATGAGACTGTGGCAAGCACCAAGACAAAAAAATTGTGGGCCAGTAACCATATCCAAACTTTGAAATGTCCCTTTTTTTCAGGTGATACAACAGCTGAAATAGAGCCACACAATATGCATAAATGGGTAGTATTTACACAGCCTAGGGAACCAGTGACATGGTGAGAAAATACTGTATTCTTAATAGTTCAAAAGAAAATAATGAAGGCATGGACATTGTACTGCCTATGAGGCAAATGGCAGTTGATCTTGGATGAGGAAGAATAGCATTTAAACTATTTTATGGAGAAGGGGAATTTTTTCCTTGTGTAAAATATTTTAGTCTAGTCTTTTCATATCATTTAGTTAAGAGAAGTAGTAGTAATAAATAGAAATACAAGGTGAAGCAGATAATTAAATGACCGATTGAAAAAAAATGTTATGTTTGAGGAAGGACTTGGACTTTAGGTTCTGCGTTGGGCATGGAAGATGGATTTGTTCCCACTCTTCCTGTTGCACTGGGAAAGCAACATTTTGAGACAGCATGATGCAGATTTTTTTTTTTAACCAAGTGAGCCGGGTAGGCACAGCAATATATTATCAAGAGTGACACTGAAGTAGTAGTTGTGTACGTTTTATTCAAACATAAAAATATTGATCGCTTTTGTCCCTACTAGACTGGGAATTTCATTAGAATACAAATATACACACACCAGATCACATATAAATACCTACTTCCATAATCTTAATTAACACAATTAAGTAAAACAAGGTGCATCATATACAAGAGGAATAGTATGGGTACTACAGCCTGTGGTCCATGTAGTCAGTGTTCCTTTATTATAAAAGAAAAAGAAATTATTTTAAACAATTTAATTAAAAGTTAAGTAGTTTTTTTTTTTTAAGGGAATTTGTACCACTTGTAGAATAGTATATTTAGCTAAATGTGAAAGCTGTACCAGTTATTACATTGGAAAAACTGAATGTGCATTAAAGACACAAATTTATGGACATGTACATAACACTCGTAACAAAAAGGAAAAGAATGCTCTATATAAACATTCCCATGTGTGTAGTTACTTTAGCAATTTTGTGTTTGGAATAATCAAATCAGTGTTGAATCTCGGGGGGGGGGGGGTGACTGGAAGAATTTACTAAGTAACAAAGAACTTCAGTGGCAGCTTAGGTTGGCTGCAGTGTTTCCACCTGGCTTAAATGATGCTATATTCATTGTACCACTGTTAAAAATAAGGGCTTATAAATTATAGAAAGTGTAGATACTGTAGCGATAAATGATGGTTTTAATAATTGAAATGAACTACGTTTTCTTAGGCACTTTCAACAATCAAATTAATGCTTTATTGTTCTTTTAATAATAAAGTTTGATTGGAATAAGGTTAAAGAATAAGGGTAAATTAAATGTGGGTAGGCATAGGGTTAAAAAGCTGAAGCTTTGCTTTAATTATATATGATGCAGCTTGTTTTACTTAATTGTGTTAATTAAGATTATGGAAGTAGGTATTTATATGTCGTCTGGTGTGTGTGTATGTTTGTATTCTGATGAAGTCCCCAGTTTAGTAGGGACAAAAGCACTCCATATTTTTATGTTTTAATAGAGTGGATTTTAGCCTCATCTTTGGTGTGTTGTTATTTTTTTGTTTTTTCAGTTATGTATTTATTGTAACTCCCTCCACCAGTTTTATTCATTTTTTACCATATAATATGTGACTGACATATCATTTAGTTATTTCTTAGTCATTAGCAGCTTGAGGCACAGTTTCAGAGGGCGTATTCTGCTGTTATTGATAGTACTGCAGTGGAATAGTTTACTTCAAAAGCATGATAAATAGGGACTGGACCCCTCCAGTTATGGTACCTTGTCATCCGAAGCTTGCATTGATAGAGCTGCACACAGGCAGTTCATCAGTTTTTTCCTATCGCATTGTTGGATTGAGTTTGACTGCAGCATACCTTTTGCCATTGCAGAATTTATTTAGTGGTTCACCTTTCCAGTTGTGTTGTTGACTAAATTGCTTTTAGCAATTCAGCACTTAATTAGTCTTCAAGCTGAGTCTTTATTTTCATATTGCTCATAAAGACAAAACATCATTTGGAGCTAGTATAGTCACCCCTCAAAGTTCATCGGTTGCTTGGGACCAGTTGGTAGTGTGTACAACTGTGTATACTGCAGCCACTCTGATGTGATGTTTACATCCATAAGAAAGCTTTTCCTTTTTAAACATCTTTTTTAAAATCATCTCAGTTTATATTGCTTCATGAGTTCACATGCATTAATAAACAAGAAAAGAAACCATGATAACCATTTCCAAGCTTATTGACATGCAGTATGCGTGTTTTCTTTTCATCAGCTGTTTCTACTCCAACATTACTTAAATTGCTTAATTGATGCCTACCCTTAACCTCACTCATCCTTTTCCTTCTGAGCATAATTTGTAGGAATTATGCAAGCAGAATGTAATTTAATTTATTTCTACGAAATTTGCTACATCCCTTTTGTATAGATCCCACCTATAGTTCTTTTTGTAGTATTTGTAGTATTCAAATATTCCGTTACATTTGGTATAGATTTTGATTTCCATTTTCTAGTAATTGCTTTTTTCATTACCAGTCACATTAAACTTCGAAAGGCCTTAGAGCATGTCTAGGCAATTCAAATCCTATATCTGAGTTCAAAAGAATAATTTCCTTAGTTGTTTCCCTTCCTTTTGTAATTCCAAGACTCCTAGTTGTAAGCCCTAGAATTAAAAAAGAAAAACTGTAAAAATACAAGAGAACAGCAAATGTTCTCCTTTAAAGTTGTGTTTTGCAAGGGGGCAAGCCCACTTCCCCCCTCTGTACTCACACATACCATCTCCAAGAATGTCATACCACAGAGAAAAGGGGATACTTTGAAAAAAACATCAGTCTTGGACTTGATATATGTATGTCTGCATCATCACTTATTTAGTCTTGGTCTTCCAGTACTCACAATAACAAATCTAGGAATATCAAACGATTGTTGTTATTACCATTTGTGCTCCCTTATTTCTTATGTCAGAATACTGTGTAGGGAATTTTTAAAATCTGACAACTCATTACAGTACCAAATATATCTTCCAGGTTATCACTGTCCTCCCTTTCTGTTCCCTATCATATCTCTTGCATTAGCCGTCTACCTCAAGAAAATTCCTTTTTAGTCTACTTGGAGTATCCTCTCCCCTGCCAGTAATTCCTTACCAAATCTACCATGTCTGTCTTTTTTCCTCTTCTGTCACTGTTGGAGCCCATCTAACAATTGCTGTCATTACTCTCCTTTTTCTTTGCCCTTGATATTCTGCTGAATGTGCACCCTGCAATCTTTTATTTGTCAAATTCACATGATCATTTCTATCCATGTGTGTCTTGCAACATTGCTATTTGCACATAACAGTTATTAACATAATTCAGTACTCCTTCCTTTTCATTTATACCTATAAGTTCATATGATCTTCATATTGATCACTGATATATGCAGTAGGCTTAACTATATTGGTTGTATCCTGCCAAGCATATAATGGCTGTACAGCTTTCAAACTTCAGGGGAGCTTGCACATGCCCAAACTGTCAAACAGCTCAAGCTGAGCTGACAGTTTGGGTGTGAAGCCTTTCAGAACTTTACTGCAGCTGAAGAGTATGCTCCTCTGAGGATTTTGGGAATCCATAGTCCTTTATGCTTTTCTTTTCTGGATAGATAAGTTCCCTTTTGGGGGGAAAACCTTCCGTTTTCTTAAATTTAGTTAATGTTTTATTACTTTCCTCTTCAAGAAAGTTATTTTAGGGCTAGGAATGTTGTTATTTAATGGACTGTATTGAGACTGCAACATTCTTTTAAATGGAACAGTTAAAACTACTGCAAACTAACTATAAAAATATTTTCTGTGGAGAAATTGTGTTTATTTTTCCATTGTGGCATTGTCATAGAGTTTTAAAGTGCTTTTTGCTGCTTTTTTTTTCTGTTAAAAAAGTAATTTTTGTGCACTGGTATTTTTACCAGTATTTGCTGTTTGTCTTCCCTGAGAAACGGGCCCCATTTTCAGCTTGATCATGTAACAGACTACCTGTCCCACTGTTGGTCCTTCTTCTAGCCACAAAAAGAAAAAAAAAAAGCAGAACAGCCTTTGCCATTACAGCAGGCAAGCAACTTGCCTCAGCCACAGGTGGGTGACTGATGTGGCCATTTATTGTACCTCAGACCACTCATCAGAGATTATCAAAAAGTGTGATGAAACAGACAAGTTGATCCAGGGAACCTCAGAGATTTCAGGCCCCGTTTACCAAAATTGTTCAAGGGATTTTCTTTCTCCTCATCCAGTTTTGTCAAAAAACAGAATAAATAGCCTCAACAGAATTCAGGTAAACAGATGTTTAAGAAGAAATGGCAAGGGGTTCCAAAAAAGTCTCAAACCGCCCAAAATCAAGTACAATCAAAATCTGAATGACTGTTTGAGACTTTGTGACCCTCTCCCACCCTGGCCGCTTTTTTCTTCAGGAAAGTCTTAATCTCCATTTTTGACTTGGCAGCAAATAGTTTCAGACAAATGGGTTCTGAAAATCATTCATCGAGGGTATGTATGGCAGTGGAAAGAAATTCCTCATTTCCAGGGGTCATTCCTCATGCTACAGATCAGACTGTTATTTCCACCTGTTCTTAATTGCATGCTGCCCCAAGGAGTGATAGAATCAGTTCCACCTTTCCAGGTGGGGAAGGGGTTTTATTTTAAGAATGGTCCTAGTGTCAAAGAAAGAAAATGCTTGGAGACTAGATGTCGTGTCTCACTGTTGCAGTCATCACATTTGGGTTATCTGCTTGCAGTAGCCCTCAGTCGGCCTGATTATCAAAGTCTTGGGTCCTGCGTCAGTTGCTGTCTCATCTTCCTTGATGTCAGGTAGTCAGGGAACAAAGCATGCAGCCAACGCCATTACATCAGTCTTTCTTGCCGTGCGATGCCCGAAGCAGAAGGAGTTCGCAAGTGCCGGTCGGTCGACAACTGAAATTTTCGTTTTTGAGTTTCAGAACCGAAGTTCATAGGTTAATAGGTTAGTACTAAGCTAACTGCCCTTGCGAGCCATTTTAAGCCTAGCCAATTATCCCTTGTGAGACTCAAACCCTGCAACCTGTGCTTGTAAGGCAAGCACCTTAACCATTAAGCCACCCTCCCACCTAAAGCTACGTACCCCGTTGGGGAAACTTTTTCTTGCTCTAAACTGATGTCAGTAAAAGTCAGTAGTTGTATTTCTTGTGGAAAGCAAATGCCTCATAAAGATTTTCATTCATACTGTATTCCTTGCCTAGACCCTGACCACGACATACCTCGCTGTTGGTTTTGTGCCTTATTTAAAAAACAAACTATTTGTTGTCGGTATATTTATGCTTCTAAATATTTTGGTACTCGTTCAATTATCAAGATATGTCTTCGGTAAGCCATCCAACTACCGACATTCCGAAAAAACGCAAAGATAAAGACGGAGACAAGCCGCCTAGGTCCAAAGCTGCCGACGATGCTTCTCCTAAGCTAGTTGCCAGTTTGATGGTACTCAGTGAGGTGCTTTCGCAGCCCCTGATACCCGCTACTTCAGATTCGCAGGCCTCTACTGAGACCCTTTCGGAGTCCGGTATGCCGCAAGATGCTTCAACTGTGGAACCTGCGTATGTCTCTACCTTGGATGGGTCCAGAGCTGCTGTGCAGGCACCGGCTTCTGAGGGTGTATTCAGGCCTACTGACTTGCATATTAAACCAATGCCATCTTCTTCTTCAAGGCCTAAAACTCAAAACATGCCTAGAAAACCGATGCCCAGACCGCATGGTCAGGCCTCTATGCCTAAAATACAAATGATAAGAATGGCTGAAGACCTTAATACTTTAATCAGGGGAAGCCAACCTTCCCCCTCTAAGAGACTTATGACTGCATTTGCTTATGATACTTCTGATCAGGATTGTGAAATTTCTGATTCCTCTGATGGACCAAGATTTACCCTTATCTACCTATGAGGATTCTGATGCAGAGGACTCTATTCCCTCTGCTTCCCCTCCAGAAGATTTCTCTTTTGATGAAAACTTGCATACTCTTAGGGAGCATTTTCGCTGGAAAAGCCAGGATTACTCTGATTTTAAAAAGAGGCTTAGGGATTTCTTACTCCTGCCCCAACACAGGCCTTTACTAAACATTGTTGATGATGCCTTTTCGGAATCTAGCTTGGCCTCCGACTCTTTACCTCCTGCTTCCAGAAAACCTGATAGATGTTACAGGGTTCCTGACTCTCACAAGTGCCTTTTTAAAAATCCTACTGCGGATCCTGAGACTATTTCACAGGGACCCAAGGGCATTAAGGCAACTGCTGCCAAAAATCCTACCCCCTCTGATAGAGATCCCAGGGCGCTGGATAAATGGGGTAAGAAAGTATACACTTCTGCAACCTTGGCCATTAGGGCCTTAAACTGCCAGCTTCATATGTTAAAGTATCAGAGCATATTATTGGATTGCTTAAACAGAAAATGATATTGATTCCTGACTGTGCTGAAAATAAGGATTTACAGGATTTAATGCATTCTGCTGAACAGGTTGGAAAACATATTTTGCGATGTGGTTTTGATTCACTTGAGGCATCTTGCAGGGCTGCTGTCACTGGGTCTGTACTTAGAAGGCATTTCTTGGCTTAAGGAGCAATCTTTGCTAGATCATGTTAAAGCTAAATTGCTGGATGCTCCCTTAAATCAGGACCACCTGTTTGGCAACAAAGCAGAAGAAGTACTTAAAAAGATGGAGGAAAAAGCTAAATCTATACAAACTGTTAAAGATTTCCTACAAGTACTGCCTCCAAGATTTAGTAGGCATTGGCCCTCTAAGAAATGGTCCTTTCCTGCCTCTTCCAGGCCTTCTCAGTCCAAACCCAGAACCAGCAGAACACCCAGGCTTCAGTCCCAGGGTACACATAGGACTAAGCAGTGGGGGGCTCCCACTTCCAAATCAGGGAGTAGTAAGACTCCCCCCCCCCCCCATGGTAAACTGTCTCAATGACTTAACTTTAAAACTTCCAAGCCCTTCTCAACTGACTGCTCCTTTAGGGGGAAAGATTGCTCTGCAGGCAAAAAACTGGGAACTCATTACCCAGGACAAATGGGTTTTAAATATAGTTTCCCAGGGATACATATTTCAGTTCCACACGTTACCAACCCCAAACGGTTGGCCAGATCTACCCCCAAATCAGTGGACTGAGGCTCAAAAGCAAGTACTTTCTCTCTTAAGCATAAGGGCTATTCAAACTGTACCAGAAGAGGAAAAGGAACAATATTTTTACTCAAGACTTTTCCTGGTACTCAGAAAATACAACTCATGGCGTCCTATCCTGAACCTTTCTGTCCTAAGCACCTTTTTGGTGATCCCAAAATTCAAGATACTATCCCTTCACCAGTTGCTTCCTATGCTAGGCAAGGTTGCCTGGTTGGCAACACTGGATTTAAAGGAAGCCTACCAGCACATCCCAATCAGGGAATCTTGCAGAAGATACCTACGCTTCAAAGCAGGCTACATGCACTATCAGTTCTCTGCACTGCCCTTTGACGTATCTACTCCGCCCAGGGCATTCACAAAGTGCCTATCTCCAGTCATTGCATTTTGCAGGCAAAGAAATATTCGAATATACCCGTACCTGGATGATTGTCTAATTCAGGCAGAAAGCCAGGACATACTTTTGAATCATCTGGCATTTCTACAAAAGGTGCTAACTTGTCTGGGGTACACCATAAACAAAAAGAAATCACATCTTGTACCCTGTCAACAAATTATATTCCTGGGAGCAAGCTTGAACACAACTTCCCAGATGGCTTTCCTCACGCCAGAGAAACAAATTCATTTAACAACTTCCTTCAAACTAATGGCCACAAAAACCCTGCTATCTGCAAGGCAAATACTGCAAGCCTTGGGATTCATGGCCTCCTGCATTCTCCTAATTCTATATGCAAGACTGCATATGTGGAAACTACAGTGGTATCTAAAAAGTCAACATTCTCAGGATCTAGAAGCAATGATTCCTATCATACCTTGCCTACAGTTAGAGTTCCTTTGGTGGGCAGAGGCCTGCTACCAAAACAAGGGGCTATCATTCACTCTACCCCCTTCTGCCCACACCCTGACAACAGATGCATCAGACTATGCATGGAGGGCTCACCTGGCAGGGAAGTGCATTCAGGGCAAATGGAACCCAAGTCAAATGCACCTGCATATCAATCAAAAAGAAATGTTAGCTGTACAGAATGCTCTGACAGCCTTCAAGGACTACATTCTTCCAGGACAGTTAATGGTAAAGATGGACAATACCACTGTTATGTGGTACATAAACAAGCAGGGGGGTACCCATTCATACCCTTTCTGCAGACTAGCCATGGCTCTGTGGAACACAGCCTTGAGCTACCAAGTGCGTCTACAGGCTCAATTCCTGCCAGGAAAAATAAATACACTGGCAGACAAAGTAAGCAGAAATCTCATGGACCCACACGAGTGGAAACTGGAACCAAAGACTTTCAACATGTTGATAAACAAATGGGGGAGCCCAGATATAGACCTGTTTGCCTCCCCCCAGAAGTACCAATTGGACAAATTCTGCACAAGGACTCCCCACAATTAAGCTTGGAAAGTGGATGCCCTGTCCTTCACCTGGAAAAATCTATCAGTTTATGCCTTTCCTCATCTGCCTCTCCTCTCCAAGGTACTACTAAAGATCAAACAGGACAAACCAAGAACGATACTGATTGCACCAGACTGGCCACAGCAACACTGGTACCCCCTCTTGCGCAGTGTCTCACTGCTGGCACCATGGCACCTGCCTCAGACTACTACCCTGCTGTCCCAGCAGAAGGGCCAGGTTCTGCTCCCTCAGCTTCAAACACTGAACCTGGCAGCCTGGCTAATTACCTAATCTCTCCGTTATCATCCCTCAGTAAACAAATGTTGGATGTCATTTTGGAGGCAAGGTGGCCTAGTACTAGAAAATCTTATGCTGAAAAATGGAAAAGAATTCTGTTCCTGAAACCAAACTCAAGGGATGGGCACAGCATTGCTCAATTTACCTCAGATTCTTCAATACTTAATTGAGATGCTTCACAAGGGCCTTTCTTTTTCCTCCATCAAAATTCACGCCTCAGCCATTTCAGCTCATTACAACACAGAACCACCCCTCTTCTCTCATCCACTGCTCAAGCAGTTCCTCAGAGGGGGCAAAAACTTAAGACCACCCAGGAGAGCCCCAACTCCAGCCTGGGACCTTAACTTTGTATTGGTAAAACTCACTCTACCTCCTTTAAGTGCAGAGTTAAAATTCCTTTCTTGGAAAACCGCCTTCCTTTTAGCAATCACTTCAGCAAGAAGGGTATCTGAATTACAGGCCCTTATGGCAATGGAGCCTTTCATCATCTTTCATATGGACAAGTTGTCCCTCAGGACCAATCCCTCCTTCATGCCCAGGATAGTATCCAGTGTGACTCTTAATCAGTCCATTCATTTGCCAACCTTCTTTTCTAATCCACAGAACAAAGGGGAATGGATATTGCACTCCTTAGATGTGCACAGACAACTTAGATTTTACTTCGACAGGACTAAACCTCAAAGGAAATCTGAACAACTGCCGGTGGCATTTGCTGCAGGGGCAGAGGGGAAGGCCATTTCAAAGCAAACCATTTCTAAATGAATAGGCCATTGCATTCATTTCTGCCATAAGCAGCATGAAAAACCTATCCCACAGGGGATAAGACCACACTCAACCAGGGCTGCATCTACCTCTACAGCCTTTCTCAGAGGTGTCCCTACCAGGGACATCCTAGAAGCTGCTACCTGGAGCATTACCATTTTCCAGTTTTCTCTAAATCCAGAACTGGCTTTGCCACTGCAGTCTTGCAGGGTCTTATAGCTGGTCCTAATGCTATCTAAATTCCTCCTCCCATCCTTAGCTTTGGGAATCTACCTAAATGCGATGACTGCAACAGTGAAACATGAAGAACATAGTACAGTTGTGTACATTTACCATAAATGTAGATGTTCAAGTATATTCACTGTTGCAGTCCTGGTTACCATCCCTCCAGCCCCCTGACTTCTTTTGGTTATACCTCAATTCTCCTTTACTATGCTTAAAAGCTTTTTGGTGTATTTGCTTTTTTGTTGGAGGTATAACCTTGCATATATATATATATGTGTATATATATATATATATATATATATATATATATATATATATATATATATATATATATATATATATATATGTGTATATATATATATATATATATATATGTATATATATATATGTATATTTAATTGCTTCCCATTAGGGGGGCACCTGACATCTGGGGCAAGAAAAACTGATGTAATGGCGTCGGCTGCATGCTTTACACGCCTGACTATCTGACGTCATGGAAGATTGAGACATCAACCGATGCAGGACCCAAGACTTTGATAATCAGGCTGACGGTGGGCTATTGCAAGCAGATAACCCAAATGTGATGACTGCAACAGTGAATACACTCGAACATCTGCATTTATGGTAATTGTACACAACTGTTCTTTCTGGATCTTTCTTTTGTAAACCTATCTGTTATAGTGCCCAAATTCAAAATGTAAATTCACAACCTGTTATCTCGTCTTCTTCCTGTTTCAAGTTTCATCGTAACACTAGACCTAAAAGTTGCTTATCATCTCATACCTATTCATCCAGACTTCAGACCTTTCTTAAGGTTTTGTCTGTCTGGATCACATTATCAGTTCTCTGCCTTACCCTTTGGACTGTCCACTGCACCAAGAGTGTTAAAGCGTCTGTCTCCAGTTATAGCTCATTGCAGGCTACAGGTGATCTACATTTTTCCATATTTAGACAGCTTGTTTATCTTTACGAGTCTTTTTCAAGGTGTCAGGAATCTCTCTCTTTTGTGAGAGATCTCTTTCACAAACTGGGATTCCAAGAAAGCATTCAGAAGTCTTTCTTGACTCTGTTGCACAAAATTATGTTCCTGGGATGTCAGCTTGACTCCTCAGTTCAAACACGCTTTTTTCCACAGGAAAAAAATAGATCTTTATCTAGATCTATTTGTAAGGTTTTCTGCTCAGACTTCAGTCACTGTCATCAGTATTTTGAGTCTCTTGGCATGTATGATTCTGATGATTCCCCTGGCAAGATGCCACATGAGAAATATACAGTGGTATATGAAATCTCTTTGGTCCCAGCATCAGCACCCTTTATCTTTTCAGATCTCAGTGCTGGTGTTTGTCAGAAGAGAAATATTTTGGTGGACATAACAGATATCCTTAAATCCAGGCCTTCCTTTCTTGCTCCCTGCTCCAATACAAGTCAGTCACCACAGATGCTTTGGACTTTGCTTGGGGAGCATTTTCCAGAAGGAAAACGTGCAGGGTGTACGAGACACCAAGGACAGATGCAAGCATATAGATATCAAGGAGATATTTACCCTGATCAAGGCACTCAACTCTCTGAACCATCTTTGGTCCCTGCGACCTCTATGAGTGGTTACAGGTATGTGGTACATCAGCAAGCAAGAGTCTTGCATACAGTTAGGCAGAGGAGGCTGAGGGAATCAAACTTTGCACCACTGGACCACAGGAAAAAGCTCATTAGCAGCTCCTTACTCCTCTAAGCCAACTGCTAGAAATAAATGTTTGGTATAGAAGATGTGAATTCAGTAGTGGGAACTCTAAGATAATTTGTATATTATTCCCCAAGGTAAATAACTGGGCTAGACTAGACAGAAGTTATATTTCTTAGGGACATGGGCATTTAATTTATTTTATTTTATTTGTTTTTGTTTTCCACGGCAGAACACTGATCTCCATGGACCTTTTTCAGATTCAGCCCTGGAGCAGTGTCTGATTAAGTGACTTGTTTTAGAGTAAGTTAAATACTAAGTTAGCAGTTCTTGTGTGTTATTTTAAGTCTAGCCAATTTCCCAAAGGTGAGAATCAAATCCTTTACCTTGTGTTTGTGAAGTAAACACCTTACCCATTATGCCAAAACCAGTGCAAGGAGGAACCAGGTTATACTCCCCCCACCACTGCAGACAAGCCATGTTGCTCTGGATATAGGTTTACAGCATAATCTCACTCTACAGGTATTCTACATTCCATCAGAACAAAACTGTATAGCAGACAAGCTGAGTAGGACCAGGGAAGACCCTCAAGAATGGAAACTAGATCGGGGGATTTCCAAGATTTGATCCACCAGTGGGGAATTCATCAAGCAGTCCTGACCTCTTTGCTTCCTCTCTGAACAATTAACTGGCAAAATTCTTTTCCAGGACTCCATGCAAGAAGGTCTGGAAAACAGATGACTTTTCTTTTCTTTGAACTGGAATATTCTGTATGCCTCTCCACACGTTCCACTAATATACAGGGTACTTCTTAACATGTAGAAGGAGACCCCCTAGATCACTGTGGTGACTCTGTTCTGGCCCGGATAACTGTGATTCACCCTTCTTTTGGAAATGGCCAGGGGCAGTTACCACAAGCTTACTCATAGACTGGATCTGCTCACAATAGAGCAGTGGTATTTGATGCACCTCAACATCAGTCATCTTCAGTTGACTGCCAGAATAACAGGATCCTAATTCCTTTTAGGCACTTGTTTTCTGAGGACATGCAGCAGGTACTAATGGAGGCAAGAAAACCTGTTATTAGAAAAAAAGAAGTTACGTCTTACCATAAAGTTCCATCTGTGTTTTCCATCTTCACTAATCCTTGGCAGTGGGCTTGGCTCTGAGCCTTGGAACCGACTTGTTTATTCCAGCTCGCACCTTCCATACTCTCGAGCCAGGCATTACCCATAATGCTCCTGTCAAAATTACCTCAGATCGAGTTTGCCCAACATAGTGGAAGACAGACAGGTAGAAATTATAGTCAATGTAATAGACATAGTAAAGACCAGATATGTGTCCTTAATATGAAGCTAGCCATGGAAAATCCAGTCCACTTAAGAGTCACGGGTTGGAGGAAGGTGGGTGGGGATGTCAAAGATTAGTGAAGATCAGCAACACAGATAGAACATTATGGTAAGACATAACTTCTTTGTCTGATGCTGTCGATCTTCACTCAATCCTTTATTATGGAAGAATATTCCTAAGCACCGTCGAGCCGAATGATGCCCATTCCCTCCAGATTTGATCCAATTTATAATGAGTGATAAAGGTATGAGGAGAGTACCAAGTGGCTACTGTGCAGATGTTGTCTAAAGATGCTCTAGTATGAAAAACTGCAGAAGTTGCCATTGTTCTTGCTGAATGGGCTTTAACTGGACGTGAAAGTTGGAGCCCTCTGGAATGACGGATGAAAGTAATGCAGTCTTTAAGCCATTTAACCAAGATAACCTATGAAACTGGATTACTTAAGGAGAGAGAGAAGAATGCCAGAAATAATTGGTCAGATTTTCTAAAATCCTTTGTTCTGTGAAGATAAATATGTAATTGTCTGTGGACATCTAGTAAGTGAAGAGAATAATCCTCTTTATTAGAAAAATTAGGGAAAAAGACTGGCAATTATAGAGTTTGGTTAATGTTAGATTCCGAAACAACCTTTGGTAAAAAAGTTGGATTTGTTCTAAGGGCAAACCTGTCTTTGTGAAATATTAAATAGGGAGGTTTGCAGGGTAAGGCTTGAAGTTCAGATACGCTTCTGGCTGATGTAATAGCCACCAAAAATAAAGCTTTTCAATTCAAATATTTTAAGTGACAAGTCACTGATGGTTCGAAAGGGTTCATAGTATGGGCCTGAAGAACTAAAGTTGGATCCCAAGGAGGAATGGGTTCCTTAAATGGAGGCCTTAGCATTAGGAGACCCTTTAAAAATGCTTTACAAAGTTTGTGACATTAGAGATGCACCATTAAGGCCCATATGAAAGTTTGAAATTGCCGCTAGGTGAACTTTAATATTGTTGAAGCAGAGGAACCAGAATGGTAAAGAATAGTTAGAAAATCCAAGACCTTATGAATAAGACTTGTGTAAGGGTCTAGTCCATTGTCAAGAGCCCAGTTAGCAAATATTTCCCATTAACTTAGCTAGAGCTTCCTAGTGGAAGGTTTGTGATGAGTGACAATAATTTGTTGGATGGGAGAAGAAAGGGAAGGATGCCTGGCAATCATGGGAATTTGAGAAGCCATGCAGTGAGTTTGAGAGGGTGGAGATACGGATGAACCATGCCCTGCAGATGAGACAGCAGATCTGGAGCTGTGTCCAGAATCCATGATTTCCTAATAAGATGAGGCCAAAGGAAGGGAAACCAAACTTATCAAGGCTAGAAGGGGGCAATGAGGATTATTGAATTTTCCATCCTCTTGGCTTCCTTTAGGAACTGCAATATCATGGGAGCTGGGAGAAGGCATAGAGAAGATCGGGGGGCCAATCGTGGAGAAGAGTACCTCTGGGTGACTCCCCCTGAGGGGGGTTAGGACAAAATAACTTTTGCACTTGTTGTTCAGAGGAGAGGCAAAGAGATTGCATCAGGGTTTGCCCCAGTGCGGAAAATCTTGTTCACCACTACAGGATTGAGAGACCAGTCGTGAAGCTTGCGAATAGTTAAGCTCTGCTTGTCCACTATTACGTTGGAGCTCCCAGGGATATGCGTTGCTGTAAGAAAGCGGTTGGAAGAAATTGCCCATTGCCAAACTCTAAGGACTTCTCGACACAATGGGTAAGATTTGGTTCCCCCTTCACTGTTGCTGTACCAGACAACCAACATGTCCATCTGAATAGCCACTGTTGCTACAAGAAGGACATCTTGGAATGCTTGCAATGCCAACAGCACTGCCCTCTAGAACCTTGATACGCAAATTGGCCTGTAGTTAGAACCACGTGCTTTGGACTGCCCTTCCCAGCTATTGCCCCCACCCCATCTTGGTAGCATCAGTGGTCACTGTGGCTTGGTGCTGGGAAAGAATGACTGGCTGGCCCAAGAGAATCTGATCAGAGTGGAGCCACCACATGAGATCCTGTTTGCAGTGATTGGTAATGAAGATTTGGTGAGACATTGGTAGGTGCATCAGAGACCATTGAAAAGCAAGTGGCCATTGCAAAATTTGCATGTGATACCTTGCCCAGGAAACAAGAGTGATTGACGCTGCCATGGAGCCTAATGTCTGTAGTACTAGTCTTGCTTGTACCCTTTTGTTTCGTAGCATTTGTCTGACTTGTGATCTGATATGTTGAAGTCTTTCTGGAGGGAGCGAGGGAATTCCTGAAACCATGTTTAAACAGGCGGCCGATAAATTCTAATTGCTGAGTGGGTTGCAAGCTTGACTTCTCGAAATTTATGGTTATGCCTCGGGATGTACAGAGGTGTAGAGTGTAGTCTCTTGCCCATTCTGACGACTGGTGGTAGTGGTAAGGATAAAATCACAGAGCCAATAATTATTTAATTAAATAATTAACATCCTGGTTATGAATAATTAAAAATTAAAAGCATAGATCTCTACTTTAAACACATTTGCTTATATCTTAAAACAGGTTTCAAAGAAACTGCCTGATTCAAACAAAGACATATCCATTCATATTCTTTAACCTTGGGACCAAAAAGGATAGATCCATCAAATGGAGTGTTGACAAGTGACGCTTTGAGTTGTTCCACAAAGTCACACAAGTACATCCAGGTCTGCCTTCTAATGGCTATGCCTAAACCCACTGCTCTAGAAGTCCCTTCAGGTGCGTGAGCAATCAGCCTCATGGACGAGTTAGAAATTGCATCTAGGGTTGCTAGCTGAGAGGTAGCTTTGTTCTGTACCCCTTCAGCCACTGCTCCTTCGAGGGTATCCAAGAGTTCCTTGATCAGATTCCTCTTTAGTCTTGTAAAGTGCACCGTATAATTCAAGGACCTGAGAGCAAAGGTTGTTGAAGCATACATCCGCTTCCCAAATCTATCCAAAGTCCTAGACTCCTTGTTAGGAGGATGGATGGTCGGACTTTCCTCAACAAGTTCCGTCTTTGTGGCCGCCGCTATCACCATGGTGTCAGTGAGCATTCCTTTGGACCAGTGAGGCTCATCCTTAGGGGCTGATAAGATACGATCAGGTCTTTTGGGGATCGGATCAATGGCATTGGGCATCTTCCATGCCCGCTGAGTGATGAATTGAATGAGATCATCAGCAGGCTGCGAGATCCAAGAAATAGAGGGCTGGGCACAAAACGTCTTAAGGTACACTGACTCCTCCAAGAGAGGTTGGATGGAGAACCAGCCATCCCTCTTTTTCAGGATTTCTAGGATGTCCCTGAAGGAAACATCATCAGGGGGTGACTTGGGAGAACCTTCCCCTTCATCAAAATCAGTATCTTCACTGAAAGACTCCTCCGGGGAGACTAAATGCTTCCTGTTGCACTTCTTCTTTGCAGGAACTTCCTCAGGGGGATGATCTGGGGAAGTGTCAGAAGATGAAACCTCCAAAGTGGGTGTATCCTGGTACTTTTGTGCCCTCTGTACAGGGGATGAGACAGATGGCAGTTCAGGTCGAGGTGATAGTTGTCCCAACAGGGATGGCAAAGACTGTGAGTCCCCAATGGACAAGGCCTCCTCCTCCATGATTCATAGGACCGACCTCCCCATAGAGGGATGGGAGCCTGGAACTGAAATAGACTCCTTTGGAATTGGGGTCACACCCAGCACTGAGGAAGCAGCCCCCGAAACAGAAACCTGGGTCGACACTACAAAGGCTGAACCACCAAGGGACATGGACAGCTACAAAACTAAGTAAACCGATCCATGCATCTCGAACCCAACCAGAGAGCCTCAACTTCAGAAGCTCTCCAGTGCCAAAAACTCAGAAGAGCTCAAGGCAGCTCTCGGAACTGGAGAAGAGGATGCTACCGGAACAGAGACACTCAGCTCTGGGAGTGTCAGAACCGAGGGCTCTAAAGACTCAACAGGAGTTGGAGGAACAGGAATTGGAGATGTCGTAGATTGGCTAGTTCCGACACCATTGTGGCTAGGAACCAAGGACAATCCCCTCGCCATCTGAAGCTAATCCACCAGTCTCAAAATGTCAGCTTATGACAGACTCTTAGTAGATCGGATCGAGGCAGTTGAAGGAGGCTTAGAAGTTTCACTTCAAGAGAGGGACTTGGTGGCCTGTCTTTAAAGGGATCAAAGGTTGATGAGTGTCTTGTCCTAGGAAGCGGAGGCAGCTGTGACTGTTTTAGCACCGAGGGTACTGTGGGTACCAAAGAAGTCCCTGTCGGCTCCAATACTGTCCTGGGTGTTGAGTCAGATAAACCTTCCGGTGCCAAAGAGCTCTTCAGAACCTAGGTCAGTTTAGAGACATTCTTGGATGGTTCCGATGTACTAGGAAGCAGAGAAGGTTTTTTCTTTGGGGGGGGGGGGGGGAGGATAAAGATGTGCTAGCTTCAGTCCTAGACCCAGAAATGGCCTATTCGAAAGCAGATATGAGGATTCCCTTCAATGTAAGTTTATTTTTCCTCTCAGTAAGGGTACGGGTGGGGAACCCATGACAGATTGAGCAATTTTCCTGAAGATGTAGTTTCCCCAGACAATATACATATAAGGTGTGACCGTCAGATTTGGGCATCTTACCCTGGCACTTTTGGCACCTTTTGAAATCGGAGGTGCCTTTTGAAGATTTGACAAGAGAGAGTTGTTTTTCAGCCATAACAAAAAAGGGCTAAAACATACACACACACAGATAGGAGAAAGAGATGTAGTGATGAAGATTTTTTTTAACAATTAAAAAGGATAGAAAAGGAAAAATGCCATCAATGGTAGTTTAGGAATACCTAAAAAAGTAATAAAGGAACGAAATGTACCAGCGATGGTACTTAAGGAAACTACCAATGGTAGAAAGAAGAGAAAAGAAACACACTCACACGTAGCAACAGGAGGAGCGGGTAGACACAAAGAAGATTGAAAAAGAAAGTTAAGGAAAAATATAGAGAGATAAGATGCTTAATAGAAATAAACTTACTTTAGAATCAGCCAAGGCTTGAGAGAAGAACAAACACATCTGACCTACGAAGAGGAAAACGAGAGCTAAGGTAATTTTGAGAGGAGCATTATGGGTAGTGCCTGGCTCGAGAGTTTGGAAGGCATGAACTGGAATAAACGGTTGAGTCAGTTCTGAGGCTCAGAAACAAGCCAACTGTCAAGGACTGACTGAAGATTGACAACATCAGATACATTTATTAGCAAATAGAAAAGGTTTTCTAGTTGGTGTCAGCAACATAACACCCATTCGGGGCAAGTTGTTCTCTGGTTTTACAATATTTATATAAGTTACTGTCCTATGGCTTTTCTTATTCCTCTGTCAAAGTTCATTTATCTGCCATTTCAGCAAGTCTGCCCATGATTCCTCCTCTTTCAATGCATTTTCGTGTCAATTTTTTAAGAGTTTTGTGTAAAAGACTGCTAAGTAAACCCGTGGCCCCTCCTTGGGATTTTAATTTTGTATTAGCAAAGCTAACACTTGCTCCATTTGAACCAACTAATCTGGCAGACTTGAGGTTCTTAACATGGAAAACTGATTTAGTGATTGTTCTGACATCTGCAAGAAGGGTATCCAAGTAGAAGGCTGGTATGGTCAGTCAGTCAAAAAAAAAAAATACAGAACCACAAGAAATATCAGAACAACAAGGCAGGAACTCACAAATAAAAGCAAAAACTTTATTTACTGTAGCACCTCGGCTAATAAAAAGCTTTCAAACAGTACAAAAAAACGAATGTCAAACCATGTGTTTAAATATGTTCATCAATTACATAACAACCAATAAGATTACATAATTAATTAAACAAATATTCTCCACTTAAAATCTAAAAAATTATGGTCAGTCAACCCTCTCTCATTTCACACAGAGACAGTGTTTCTTTGGGAACTAATCCTTCTTTTATGCCTAAAGTGGTATCCAAGTTTATTTTAAGCCAAACTATCCATCCCCCATTGTCTTTCCTGAACCAAAAAATGAGGGAGATAGGATACTCCATACCCTGAATGTCCACAGACAACTCAGATACTATCTTGACAGAACTAAATCTTTCAGATCTTCAGATATATTGTTCATTTCTTGGGAACGTAAGAAGAAGGCGCAACCTGTGTCAAAGCTGACTATTTCCAAATGGTTGTCTAAGGGTAATACTTTTGTTATACTTACCATAACAAATCTATTCCAGGCAGGGTCAAGGCCCACTTTAACAGGGCCTTGACTTCATCTGTAGCTTTTAGGAAAGGGTTGGATTCGAGACATATTTAAAAGCTGCTACTTGGTCCTCATACATACTTTTACAAAGAACTATAAACTTGATTCCTTCTCTAGGTCAAGATAAATGTTTGCTTGGACCATTCTCCAGAGGCTCCTGGGCCCTTCTCCTTCCACCTTCCAAATATAATTAGCTATAGAATCTACCTATATAGCTAAGTTTACTGCAGCAGTGATCAATATGAAGAACATAGTACAGTTATGCAAGTTGAACTTACCTCAACATTAGATGTTCGAATGATCACTGCTGCTTTAGCGGCTGCCTCTCTCCATCCCCTGTGTTTTTGCCAGAATGTAAGATATTTATTTTTGTTGTTCCTAGCATTGTCCTTTCATGGCTCACCTTGTGCCCAGATTTGTCTTGTAGTCAGCTCAGCTCAAGCTGCTTGACAGTTTGGGAGCAGGGAAGGTGCCCTGAAGCTTTGGAAGTTGGATGTCCATTATATCCTTAGTGGGATATAAAATATATAACGAAGACTACCGCAGCAGTGATCATTTGAACATTTACTGTTATAAGTTCTGTTTACAAAACTGTATTTCATATTCCACTTTAATAATGACAAAGTAGTCATAGTGACATAATGCTATTTGTCCCACCCAGTATGTATGTCAGTTGTATGTATATTTGCAGCTTTTAGCTTACATTCACATAGCAATTTTGTCAGGCTGATTTCTTGTTAGCTGTTTCTTTTTACCTCCATTTGAACCTGTGCCACATTTTTCAAGACTTTTTGCTTCAATGAAAATGACCAGACAAAAAACTAAGTGGATTTGTGGAAACCCCATCCCCTTTTAACTTGCAACAAACTCGTGTGCATTTTCAAAAAATTTAAATGGACCCCTCCAGATAGGAGCAGTTGCCCCAGATTAACAGCTACACCCACATTCATTACCAATTTTAAATATTGAGTTACCTATGCTGAAGCACATGTTGGAGCCTGTGTTCCCACTAATTGCTGTGTGTGCTTTTTTATATCTATTTCCCTCCCACATACTAAAAGCAGTTTGCATGCTTTCAGTAAACATTAACTTTTAGCCCTAAGAAAAAGTACACTGGCTACCTTTAAATTAATAAACAAAACTGGGCATTGTTATATTAAATGCTAAGGCTGCTGGGGAAGCAACAACTTTGATTCCTACAGTTTCTGCTGGGGAAGCAACAACTTCTATTCCTACAGTTTCTGACACAATTTGTTTTTCATTGAATTGTTTGCCAGGCGTGCAGTGTACCTTTAAATGTTAATTACAGTGTACCTTGTGCATTTCACTCAACGGTGTTCATACCTGTTGTTACGCCCCACCACTGGACCAGTAATCAAGGAGCCTCAATCCTCACCACTGGCACCAGTGGGTGACATACACTGGGAGGATGACAAGGTACACACACGGTATTTCCAGATGCAGCTCACTGCATCAAGTGCCTTTTCCCTTAAGAGCAGACAGACACCACAGTCAGTCTGGGACTGGTTTCTCCCTCTCTCTTTAGATCCCCAGTAATCTCCCCACTGGCACAGCTATAACATTATCATTAGCCAGGGTTCCAAGCCATATCCTCCAACACTCTCTCTGTCCAACCAGTGCTTTGTGTCCCTGCCCAAATAGCTGACTTACACACACTTGTAGATTTGTTTTACACAGACACACACACCTGGGAAAGGTTGGCAAAGGTTTATTAAATATGCCCCTTCTGCCCGGACTATAAGGTAGTTATCACTGCCACCAGAACCCCTTATCTACTTTAAGGCCCTTAACAAAGGGTGTCCAATCTTACCGTGTAATATTACTATTAATATAAATGGTAGTTTGACCAAGAGCAAGGCTATTATGAGTGGCCTACAGTGTCACCAAATAAATATGCAAGTACTCTCAGAACATAAATATCTCTAGACAGATCAGCCACAATGAAAGTTTTAAATATATTTAATAATAAATATTAAAAGAACAAGAAAATACTCTGTATATATTTACAGTGACAGCAGAGTTCAAAATCACAGGAAATGCTTAAAACAACATTGCAAGACAGTCTCAAATAAAGAAAAACATCTAAACTAAGCTTTACTATATTCCTGACTATATGTAAGAGAATGACTATAACCTAGAAACCTACTCAAAGCAAGGCAGATGTGGTGAATGGTTCTTCTAGATGTTGTCAGGTCAAAGACAAAATACTGAATGCTGTCTCTCATTAAGAGACTTCTTAAATTAATATCTCAACTGTTACTGCTGGGATAGCTTGCAGAACAACATCATTTCTTGTTATCTGACTCTATCCCAGGTGAAAACAGCCATTGATGGCAGGTGGTAGCATTTAGCATCTACCTGTAAAAGCATGTAGACAAGAGCTTTTCCTCAGATCTTTGGCAAATGGTGGAAGTCATAAAACAATAAAACACTTCCAAGACAATACAGAAAGCTCTTCAGCAAAGACATTGTGTCTGTAGCTGCTATAAAGTTTAATTTCATCTATTTTTTGAAGCCTTGCTCACTGTGGATACATCTTTAAGCTCGGTACTTTATAAAATATCTTTTCAACACACATGTCTGTACAAACCTAGTTTGATATGTACATGACAAATGGCTCGAATACATTTGTAACACAAGCACCTTACATGAAGCTTGTTGACATTCACAAATGAGACATAACCGTTTACAACATTCCATACAGCTGTGCTGGCAGTATTTCCTTTGTTCACACTTCGATATAAATCATGTTGATATTCACAAATGACATATAATTATTTACAAAATTCCAGCTAGCTGGGCTAGCAGTATCTCCTTTCATCACATTTCTTCCCCCCCTCAAGGTCTCAAGCTAGTTTTTCAAGTAACTGTTGAGAAACATTGCTTGTGAGGGCTGAACCTATCTGGGAATACCTTAGCCCATTCCCTGTCTTGAGATCCCAGCTGCCTTGGCATTGCTGACCCCAGTACAGTGCTGCACTGTCCTATCATATGCCTGCAGCCCTAAGCTCCACCATAGTAATTTGGAATTTTGCTGGCTGGCTCCCTGTAGCCATAGATCTACTTCAGACTCCTTTTATCTTCTACTGCAAATACTTAGCACCAGGGCCTCCCTATCATGGTACAGTTTCATGATGTTAACATGGTCCAGTTTGTGCCCTTGCCTCCTGCCTAGCAGTTCTACCATGTAGTTAACACTGACCCTCCTTACCACTTTGAAGGCTCCCTCCCAAGCTGCCTGCCGCTTGTTGTGTCTGACAGGAATGAGAACCATAACCTGCTGCCCCACAGCATACTCTCTAGCTTGGGCATTCCTGTCATATCACACCTTTCTGTGCTGTTGGGCTTCTGCCAGGTTCTCTTGTACCAAGCCCATGAGTTCCCTGACCTTTGTCCTGTTGTTTAGGACATATGCCACAACAAACTCCTTGTGGGATTCACACACACCCTCCCACTCATCACAAATCAGATCTAGAGGTCCCCTCACCCTTTGCCCATACAGCAACTCAAAACCTGTGGATTCCTGGAACACCTCTCTGCAAGTGAACAACAGATGGGGCTAATATTTGTTCCACTTCCTTTTAAACTGGTCTGCAAA
>NC_056732.1:66540869-66640313 GCF_019279795.1 Protopterus annectens
TCAGTAGCACAAAAGTTCCTTGACTTTGTTAACTCAAATGCCCTGGAACAAATTGATTCAAACCCCAAGAAAAGTAACAAACATACTAGCTCTGGTACTCACTAACATGACAAACAGATGCACCACTGCAAGAGCTGGACCATCATTTGTCAAACCTGATCACAACTCCGTCACCTTCGAACTGGCACTAACACCAGAACTCACAAAGGATGAAGTCAGACTAACAAACTTCACCAAAGTGAACTATACCCTCCTATGGGAAGGTATAAATGCCTTCCAAGCCCCACCCCCAGTTGGAAGTGGTAACTACACCAAAGTTTAAACTAAAGCCCTCTACAATCACTTGTACAAGTGTATAGACTTGGCAGTTCCAGAGGGAATCAGAGTCAGAGCACAAAGTAAAAAGAAGCTGACCTGGTTGACATCCAGCATCAACAAACTTTACAACAAATGCAAAAAGTTGCTGTCTAAGAAAAGTAAGGCAAGGCCCCAACAATGGAAAAGCACCCTACCCAGCCTCAACAGGCAAATAAGACAACACATTGAATCCTCTAAGGGTAACTTTGAGAAGAATTTAGCAATCACATCCGAGGATAATCATAAGGCCTTTTACAGCTACCTATGTAGCCTAAAAGACAGGAGCCAAGCATGTGCCATACTAGTGACTAACAGTATCACACACACTGATCCTGCAGTGATAGCAAACCTGCTAGTGGACAGATTAGGTGAAAATTTCACTCCCTCGTGTCATCCAAACTTATATCAGACCTTGATCCTGACCTCCTCCCCAACCTACATATCCAAAGGGTAAGTCATTAAAGCATTGTTTAAGACAAAAAACACAGCCTCTATGGGACCAGATATCATCCCACGCTGTCTTCTAAACAAACTAAAACATGAACTAGCATCACCATTAAGCACCCTATTCAATCACAGCCTAACCACACGCTTTGTTCCTGCAGAATGGAGAACAGGAACAGCTACTCCCCTCCACAAAGGTGGCTTAGCAACAGACCCAGGGAATTATTGACCCATAAGTCTGACCAGCCTGAACTTATCATCATGGACCTCATAAATAAAGACATAGGTGACCTCCAAACCCTAGATCCAACCCAGTTTGGCTTCATCAATGGCAGATCCTGCCTGTTAAACCTGGTGGATTTCTTTGAAAATGTGACCAGGGCCACTGACGAGGGCAAAACTGTGCACACAGCATTACTCAACTTGGCAAAGGCCTTCGACACAATCCCACACTCAGGCATTACCGATAAATTTAGCAAACTGAATGTAAACCCCTTCATTGTAAGATGGGTTGCCAACTGGCTCACAAACAGATCACACACTATCAAAGTGGGTGACTCCACATCAACCAGCATACCTGTCACCAACAGGGTGCCACAGGGCTCAGTGCTAGGCCCCCTACTGTTTGGTATATACTTCTCAGAAGTTCAGGCCAAAACTAAGGGGTTGTGGCTGATCAAGTTTGTGGATGACTGCAAACTGGGTGCAATTACTGAATCCCCAAATGATGTCAGTATACTTCAGGAGGGTATTATGCAGACCAATGAATAGTGTCTTAGTCACGGTCTCAAACTAAATGCAAAAACAATGTCAAATTAATAACAATACCCTATATACCTACAAAGTGGTAGGAGATCCGGGCTCACAAGTAGTCTGCGACCTTAACTTTGACCATGTGTCTACTGTAGTAACAAGGTTTTCTATGCAGCATACCTGAGTAGCAAAGGCATCGCCTCTAGAGCAAAGGAGGTTATAACCCCTCTATACTCATTACTAATCAGGCCCATAATAAAGTATAATGCCCCTTTCTGCATGTACCGTGCAAAGCACCTGCAGCAACTGGAGAGACCACAGAGGTTTCTAACAAAGAAGATCAAGGGACTCCAGCATGTGCCTTACACAGACCGACTAAAGTCCCTGTCACTATACTCAGTATCATATAGACTTCTTAGGGAAGACTTGTGCCTAGCTTACAGAGCAATCTCTGACTGAAACCTAATGAATTTGATGCACATCCGTAAATCAAACAGGACTAGAACTACCCATTCCAGGGACATAAATATGGCCTATAACTTGTATAGGACATGCTGGAGGGGCAGATGTGTCTCCTAGTTTCTGCCATGTCTTTGGAATAGGCTGGCAATTCTTGTGAAGCAGAGCACCTCTATGACACTATTCAAAAGGAATCTGGATGAGTGGATGGTGCACTGTAAATTCTTACTGGGGATAGCACCTACAACCCTCCTGGACATGCAGTAATTACTAAATACAATCCTGTGTATTGACTAAATTACATTGGGATGAAATGGCTAGATTTGAAATTACCTCTGGGTCAATAGCCTAGTAACCTTCTATGATCTTATGATACACTTTACAGTCTCCCACAAGTTTACCAAAGTCAACAAAAGACCAATCTTTCTCCTTTTACTTGCAAAGCCATATTTCACAAATGTGAGTGATGCTTTATAGTCTCACGTTTATTTACTAATTTCAGTGTTGCTTCTTCCTGCTCATCTCCCAACTCTAGGCTCTGGTTCAGGTCCAAGGAACTCATTGTTCTTCTAATCAAACCCTGTGCTTTCTTCTGTCTCTCAAGCATTTTCCTTTAGATCACTGAAAAAGGTTGCACTGGCAAAGTCTCTCTATAAGCTTTATTATCAGAAGAATGATAAGGAGAGTTCCTTTCTGTTTGTTGCCTCACTTTTTGCTGGACAAACTTCTGTAGACAGCTGGATACAACAGCTTGAATCTCACACCTGCCACTTGACATTCCTTGATTGCTGGGATAAATTTGTTTGTCTTCTGCTTGCTGTACAGTGAAAAATCATTTTCCACGAACACTCTACAGTCCCCATTTTTTAATACTTTGCCTTCTGCCACAAATTTGTCAGGATCAACTCTTTCTGCCAGTATGATTGCAACTTTACTAATACAGGTCTTGTCTGCTTTCTCATGGTCAGGTTTGGATTATGCATACCATGTGCCCTTTCAATTAAGAAATCCTGCTGTAGAATATCAGTCCAGTTGCTAATTTTTGTTTTCATAAAATTAATACATTCTGTTCCTTCTAGTCTCTCTGGTACAGCAGAAAATATCAGGTTTTGCAAGCATTCTCTGTTCTCTAACTCTACCATGTGTTGAAACAGCTCTTGAGTAGTCTCATACTCAGCAAGTGTTTTCTTCATTTCAACCTTAATAGCCATTTAAAGCTACTTCCATTCTTTCCACCCTTTTGTTATTTTAATTAATATACTCCTTCGATGCTTTGTTTATTTCAATCAGTCCTGAGCATATATAATTTATTTTTCCTCTACTTTACTGGAAGTCATGTCTTGCACCACAGCTAGATCTTGAACTTTTTGCTCTACAGCTGTAGGATTCTTCCCAGTTAGTGTTTTCTCTTCACTTTTTCTACTGAATTTTCTTTCAGGCTCTCCAAAATTCTTCTTTGCTGGCATTCAGGCAATGTACTTACCAACCTGTAACAATTTACTAAATCTGGCCCCCATCTCTCAGTTTCTTTTTTCACACTGGGATGGCAGAAATTAAGCTGTTGATCAGTGTGCAGTCATCTTGAAGACCAAATTTACACCAAGATTATCATGTGCCACCCTGTTTGATTTTGGAGGAAAGCACTATTATGCAGTAGAAAGGAAGACACAAACCTCTTAAATGTGTCTTCTTAAAGGTGTATATAGCTAAGCATCTTAAGATCCTTTATTTCACTTGCCTAGTATTTTCCTATGTAAAGTTTCCTGTCTTCATAGCAAGGTAACTCTCGGTATGTTTATGTGTGGGTGGGGAACAAAATATTTAAGAAATACCATGTAGAATAAACTAACAGAAAACACACAAAATCCCACTAGAACCGAGAAGTAATGAAGTACTTTCATTGGGTCACCACAGGTTTTGCAATTACGCCAGCTTTTGAGCTGGCATGAGCTCTTTTTTGGAAGTTATTAAGTTACTGATGTTAGACACAGTACTTAAATATCCACTTGTAAATATAGGGGGAAGTAAATTGTTTATTTCCATTTGGCTAAAAAAAATTTTTTTGAAAAATGCCAGTGTGGAAAAAATGTGCAGATTAGATGTTTTGTATGACTTTACACTTCAGAGACAGTGTGTGTGTATTTATAAAAATTGTGTCAGCCTGAAACTATAGAAAACCAGATCATGCCCTACTATGAAGATCAATGTTTTGCATGCTACATTAGAGTCAGTATTCAGTTAGTAGTGAAGGTAACAGCTCAGAGAGACTGCTTTGATATTTAACGAGACAGTAAATTACAACTCAGTGGATGTGTAAGGAGATTAGTTAAACCCTGCTATGGAAACAAAAGGTTATAATTTGTAATTTGTTTGTCTAAATAATCACTCTCTATCATATAGATGCTTTGGTAAACAGAAAATGTTAATTTCCAATAATGTCCAGATTACGATAAAGACCCGACACTTGCAGCAGCTGGAGAGGCCACAAAAGTTCCTCACCAAAAGGATAAAGGGTCTCAAAAATCTGTCCTATGCTGCCCGACTGAAAGAACTCCAGCTCTATTCAGTCGCTTACCGCTTGCTCAGAGGTGACCTTTGCCTAACATACAAGGCCATGTCAAACCCAGATTTGATGAATATGCTTCACCTCAAAAAATCTAGATCCATCAGAGCCACAAGGGCGGGAGACTTAAACCTTGACACGGCTATTAATAGGACGTGCTGGAGGGATAGATTCATCACCCAAAGACTCCCTATGCTGTGGAACAAAATCCCGGTACATGTGAGGCAGAGCACCTCGCTGGCCTTGTTCAAGAGAAATCTTGACCAATGGATGGGAGATCGCAGATATACCCCAGGGATTACCTCAGTGTCACTGCTCGACAGAGGCACAGCAAAATAATGGGTATAGTTCCCCATACTAAAGGGGTGGCGTAAGCCACAAAACGATGGGCTAGGCTTGTAAATGCCCTCGGGCAGATAGCCTAGTATGAACTTATGAACCAGTACTATCAAGAGAATAATATATAGGGTTACAATAGACAAGAGGGGGGCTGGAATTTACTGGAGGGAGCTAGCAAAGGAACCCTAAACTTTGATATTACATCACTTCTGTATTCTTGTGTTTTAGTGTGGGGGTGGGGGTCATTTTAACAATGCCTAAAGTAAATATGTGGATATTTGAGAAACCACACTGACATTTTACAGTATATAGGTAGCAATTACATATTCTGTTATATTCATAGTTTTTACATCCTCCATATTTTGCATGCTGAAAGATGTAATGAAAGCAGCAACCACATTTTTTATTTTACAGAAAATAAAATTTAACATTTTTATTTTATTTATTTTAATTTATGTTCAGTACAGATTTTCAGCATAGTCCATCTTTACTAATTGATCTACAGAAATAAAATTGCAAGCCACTCTCAGCCTGCCACAACCAAAATAAAAACTATGTACGGTATGCATTGTTGTTTCTAAAGACTTGTATTCATATCGGTTTTACATATGCTAGCTTAGCTACGTGTACTATAAACATGTGACTTAGAAACCAGGAGGTTTTGAGAGATGTGCAGACAAAAATGTACTAGACAG
The DNA here is from genome assembly GCF_019279795.1 of Protopterus annectens. NCBI lineage: Eukaryota > Metazoa > Chordata > Ceratodontiformes > Protopteridae > Protopterus > Protopterus annectens. The sequence continues at coordinate 66,546,480 of NC_056732.1, forward strand.
ACTACATTGCAATAAGTACAGTTTCAAAGTGTGTCACAGCACAATATAGGAATACATTGTCTTAATGGTTAGCTTGTGTTATTGGGAATGGGACATAATAACTAAAAAAACTTAACTCAGTTTCCTTTCTTTGGCTTCCTTTTTAGTATCCGAACATTCGCATAATAGTTGGACTACATTCCCCGGAACTTTCTGTAACGACCTTTGCGTTCCGGACGATCAAAGTAACTTGCGACACACGAGATGCCAGTTTACATTAAATTTTCAAGAAGCATGGAATTGTTAGGAGACTTTGATGATTCTGTATTTGCAGAAAGCCGAGAAAGGACGGTTATGAAAATAAACGGTTACTATGCTAAGCTGTGCCACCCTAAGGTGAAGTTTCGTTTTGCTTTTTTTAGGGATACAATTAATTAAATCTGTTGGTGGCTCCTCCTAATGAAGTCATTCAGATTTGTTAAGTAAATTGGCAGTAATCGTACCTGTCAACCACTTACAAAAGAAACCCGGACAACGCCACAAATAATGGGTGGTGAGGGCTGCTCTTACAAACTTAGTTGATAGTAACAGGTTTTGGGTTCGCTTGAATTTTCTGAAGGATATGAAGTCTGAAACCCAGTTGTCTGCCATCATTTTTTTGACTTCAGTCCTCAATGATTTTGCCAGCGATTTGACGGAAAGTCACAATTTTATGAGAGAAGATACCAAAGATATGAGGCAAACATCCGGACTTTCTGGGAAAATATGGACAATTGAGAAGTACGGTGCTCTAACTTAAATAACGGTCGAACTGTTTCTGACGAAATACAAATTGCATCGATTATTTATTTTTATGTACTTATTGAGTTAGCGATGATAATTGTAATGCAATAGTTTTCTTGGGTTTTATGTTGCATGATGACAGTAAACGTGTTATCTGAGTGGCAGCTAACTTCGCTGTTGCACGGGGTCAATGTGATCCTGCAGCTAATGGTGACTATTTAACAGTGCTTGGGTCTGCGGTGCCTTCCGACTTTGCTTCTCTAGATTGCGTAGTTGTCTTCTAATGGACTGCAGCATTGATTCGCCTTTTTAATGCCTCCTGCCGTGTTAGGTATATGTATGCAGCCCGCGATCTTTGCTTCTCTAGATTGCATAGTTGTCTTCTAATGGACTGCAGCATTGATTCGCCTTTTTAATGCCTCCTGCCGTGTTAGGTATATGTTTGCAGCCCGCGATCCTCACTTCCTCAGTAAGAATGTGCTGGGAATTTAAATTAACAAGTACAGAGTACGCTGTCGTTATTTATCTTTAAATTTATGCTGATGTTTAGATTGTGACCCACCGCGACGGATAGTTTACCATGCTCCTAACAAGCGAGCTGCCATTTTACTAGTGTTTGGTATGCTTTTCAGTAAATGTATAGACAATACCACTTTCAGCAAAAATGATGGGTTCCATAGGTTCATAAGTAGGTACTAGGCTATTGGCCCTAGGGCCTATATAAGCCTAGCCAAAAATGTACCCTGGTTTTCGCCACCCAAGAAAATTATTTTCCTGAGCCCCTGTCGAGCAGAGCCACAGAAGTGATCCCTGGGGTGAATTTCCCATTTCCCATCCAATCATCAAGATTTTTCTTGAGTGCTAATGAGGAGCTCTGTTTGACATAGATAGGTAGTGTGTTCCAGAGTATGGGATGTCTCTGGGACAGGAATCTATCCCTCCAGCATGTTCTGTTTATTGTGTTGACAAGGTTTAGGTCCCTAGAACCTGTAGCTCGGAGGGATTGGGATTTCTTTAAGTGGAACATGTCCAACAGCTCTGGGTTTGACATAGCTTTGTGTGTTGGGTAGAGATCGCCTCTGAATAGGCGATATGCAACGGAGTAAAGCTGGAGTTTTTTGAGACAGTCTGTGTAGGGGCATCTGTTTGAGGCCAGTAATACTCTTTGTGAGTTATTTCTGTGCCCTTTCCAGTTGTTGTAGATGTCTTATGAGGTACATACCAAAGGGGCGTTGTACTCTATAATGGGTCTAATGAGTGAGAGTAGAGGGAAAATATGAACTCTTTTTTTTTCTGGATGAGAAACCTTTTGTGATGAGGTGAGCCATGTAGAAGGATTTTCCTGACCACTGTGGCAATGTGATTATCAAAGGAGAGACTGCTGTCCACCTGTGTCCCAAGGTGTCTCATCACATTTTCGGCGTTAAGTAGACTACCAGCTATGTGGTAGTTCATGGCTACAGAGTTTTTAACAAAGGGGATGACAATACACTTTTTGGCATTGAACTTCAGGCCATGGCTTTGACACCAGGTATCTGTGTCGGTGAGGCCATTTTGTAGTATGTCCACATCGTTAGGAGTTTCGATTATGGCTCTTAGTTTGCAGTCATCTGCAAACTTTGTTAGCCAAAGACCTTCTGTGTTAGCCTGTACTTCAGAGAAATAGATACCAAACAGGAGAGGATCCAGGACTGAACCCTGTGGTACTCCACTTGTCACTGGTCTGAAGTCTGATTTGGAGTCCGCTACTTTCACAGTGTGGGTTCTGTCTGTGAGCCATTTGGCAACCCATCTTGTGACATAGGGATTTATACTTAGTTTAGTGAGCTTATCTATAATTCTAGAGTGGGGGATGGTGTCGCTTTGGCGAGATCTAGATAAGCTATGTGAACCACTTTACCCTCATCTATGGCTTTGGTGACTGCTTCAAAGAAGTCGGTCAGGTTTAGGTGACATAATCTGCCTTTTACAAATCCGAACTCGGTAGGGTCCAGAGTTTGGAGATTACCAATGTCTTAGGTTCATACTAGGCTATCTGCCCTAGGGCATTTATAAGCATAGCCAGAATGTGTTTGGCTTTCGCCACCCATTTTAAATTTATTTTGCTATGCCCTTTTTCGAGGTTAGTATACTGTGCCCCTGTCTAACAGTGACACAGAAGTGATACCCGGGGTAAACCTACGATCTCCCATCCACTCATCAAGATTCTTCTTGAAGAGAGTCAGTGAGGGACTCTGCCTAACCTGGACTGGGATTTTATTCCAGAGTGAAGGGAGCCTCTGGGTTATGAATCTGTCCCTCCAGCATGTCCTATTTATTTCAGTGTTGAGGTTCAAGTCTCTCGAGCGCGTAGCTTGATGGGATTTGGATTTTCTGAGGTGCAGCATGTCCATTAATTCCGGGTTGGACATGGCTTTATACGTCAGGCACAGATCGCCTCTGAACAGGCGGTATGCCACTGAGTAGAGCTGGAGTTTCTTTAACCGGGCAGCATATGGCATCTGTTTGAGCCCTTTGATCCTCTTGGTGAGGTACTTTTGGGGTCTTTCCAGTTGCTGCAGGTGTCTGGTAAGGTACATCCCAAAAGGGGCATTGTACTCAATTATGGGCCTGATGAGGGATGAGTAAAGAGGCACGATGACGTCCCCTGATCTAGATGTGAATCCCTTCATGATTAGGTGGGCTATATAAAATGTTTTTCTAACCACTTTGGCCACATGGTTGTCAAATGTGAGATTGCTATCAACTTGGGTCCCCAGGTCCCTAATTACTTCTTCTGTACTTAATGGATTACCACCTATGTGGTAATTTGTTGAGTTCCATGATGATACGTTCCATGGCCTTGCAGACCAGACTCGTCAGGCTAATGGGGCGGTAGTTCCCAGGGTCCGTCATGGCTCCCCCTTTGTGGAGTGGGATAACCGTCATGGTGTGCCATTCATTGGGCAAAAAGCCTGAGGTGAGGCTATGATTGAACATGGTACTTGGGTAGGGTGCCAGTTAATTCTGTAGTTTGTGTAGAACGCAGTCTGGGATATTGTCAGATCCCATGGATGCTGTGTTCTTGGCTTTGGAGAGTGTGTTTTTTACCTGTCCAGCCATGATTACAGGAACTTTGCATTCTTCCAGTATAGAGATTGGCCCTCTAGGGGGTGAGAGGGGGGTAAAGTTAGCACTGAACCTATCTGCCAGGATGTTGGCAATATCAGTTGCTTCTGTATATTTAGTGCCATTGTGCTGTAACTCAGAGCAGATCTGAGTGTTGCCATTGAGATTCTTGACATAGCTATAGAATGCTTTGTGGTTGTCTTTAGAGTCAGTGGCAATTTTGTTTTTGTAACTAGCTTTGGAGGATTTTATGAGGGATCTCAGCTTCTTACTGAGGTTGGCCAGGGAGTTCCTCCAGTCATGGGATTTTACTCTTTTTTTGCAACAGTGTCTTTTTTCTGTTGTAGAGTTTGTTTATGGCAGAGGACCACCAGATTGGCTTCCTTTTTTTGGAGGATAGCATATTGGTTCTATTAGGGATAGCATGATTCATGGACTTGTGTAAGTGTTTATAAAGTGCATTTGTGTATGATTCAGCAGTCGTACCTCTATTGTCCATCTGCATGGGTGCCATGAAGTTTCCCACTTCGGTCTTAAGAAGTGTGAAGTTGGCTTTGGAAAAGTTTTTTACGGTTTCCCTAACTGGGGGTGGGGGCGGGATGTAGATTTCTATTGTGATTAGCTTGTGGTCGGATCTGACCAATGAGGAATTGACCTCTGGTGTGGAACACCAGTTGCTCATGTTGGTAATGACCAGGTCTAGGATATTGCTGCCCCTGGTAGGGGTGTGAATAAGTTGATCCAAAGCATTGGAATTTATGAATTTCAGAAAACGTTGAGCAAAAGAGTTGGTACATGAGTAGTTTTCCCAATAAATGGTGAGGTAGTTGAAATTGCCCATTATTAGGGTGTTGGGTTGTACCCTCATTAGGAGTGGGAATCCTGGGGCATGGTGAGGGGTCTGTAGCAAGCTACAAGGACTGCAGTCTTGCCCAGAGTTAGTTGCACTTGAATAATCTCGGATGCATTATGCTGTGCAACTAGCCTGGAGGTGTGTGGATATCCTTAATGAATATGGACATGCCTCCACCTTTAGTGCTTTGTTCCAGGTTAGGTGGCCGAAAGGTGTGGTATGAATTATAGCCTGGTAATGCAGGGGTGCTCTCTGGAGCTTTGAACCAGGTCTCTGCACAGATGTCGATGTTCTCCATTTTAAGGAGTGCCTTGAGTGAGTGCATTTTGAGGTTTAGACCTCTAGCATTGAGTAGCATTACCCTGTAAAGGTAAGAGTTTTGTGTGCATTGTGTGTATTTTTATAGAGTTGCAGGCAAAAACGAAGCAACAGAGGAACTCTGTATAACTTGTCTCCATTTCTTGTATTGAGTAAAGTATTTTAAGTACGTATCTACTAGCAAGGATGCAACCAGGAATTTCAAATTCTTCACCAGTGTCCAGAGTGTAACCATTCCCAAATCATACCTCTCAACTGTCCGGATTTCTTCGGACTGTCCAGATTTTTTTCCTCAAATTTTTGGTTAGTTTCTCTTAAAATTTGCGGTTTTTTTTTTTTTTTTTTTTTTGCAAATCAGCGAAGACTTTAATTCACTAAATAATGGGGACATTTGAATTTCATACTTCATATGCTTCAGAAAATGCTTGGTAACACACAGCGTTTATTTTAGCAACATTCTAAGTTTATAACAGCCCAAGTTTCTTAGGTCAAAAGGTTGAGAGGTATACCTCACAAAGTGCAGGCCTAAGGAAAAAAAAATATATAGTCTTTATTAACACAACACATGAAAACGTTGCATATTCACTCTTGTTTCAGCATAAGGTCTTACTATGAACAGTGATACATGGGTCTTCAGTAATGCACACAGGCAACAGGCTGATGTCACTGGCTGTGTAGGCTTTGGTTTCCAGTTTTTTTGGTCTCATTGTTTCATTAATATAGAATGTGGCAATTCTAATTTGGGGATAGTTGTGTCTTTCCAAAAATGCAACTGTTTTGATATCCTGGGGAAAATATTTATTTTCTAAAAAGTTGCAGATGTTTATGACACTATATGTGAATCTCTTAATATTGTGCAGTCAGCTGAGCCAAACTACAGTTCTACAGTGAAGGTGTTTTGTATTAATTAAAGTTGTGATTAGTCTTGCAAAAGCTCATATATCAGTAAAAAGTGGTCCACCATGGGGATCTGAAAAGGTGGCAACCTTGTCTGGCATGAACACGTATGAAAAATGCCTAATTAAGTGTTGTTATGAGGAATTACTGAATATGAACATACACATTGCTTACATATGCTAGCTAATTGTAGGAAAATAACTTAATTACAGTTTTAAATTAAATTCTTCCATCATAAAATGCAGACTACAGGATCAGAAATTATGTTGATAACTTGTGTTCAATTTCAAGTACCAGTGTAAAGAAGTACAAAAATCCCTTTTGTGTTGTAATTCTGTATAGGAACTCTCTACCCGTGCTTTCCAGGTATCTTTTTATTTCAATCTTTGTCTAACACCTTTTCCATTCTTTATATTGCTGCTAGTTGGCCTCCACAGTTTCAATAGTTTTGTAGCAATGACTCTATAGCTCCTCCCCAGGATGTTCATTCAGTTATTGTGATGTTCTTCCTGATGTATGAAATGACAGCTCCCTCATGTTCTTCAGACTACAGGAAATATAATTTGCTTTTTGTTTTTTAACAATCTGCCTCAAGATGTGTAGGATACGACTGGTTTGGTGTTCCTGAATTTATAATAATTTTGCTTTACTGTATTGTATTTAATTATTAGTAAACTTTACATTAACTTGAAAGCAGAGTTTGATTTAAGTGCATGTAGTACTTTTAACAAATAGCTTTCTCAGCAGTATGTATTCATTTATTATTACTAGTAATGTTTTTTTTTCCTGTTAACAGATAATCTATAAATCTAACAGGGATTTTCTGTACAGGCATATGCAGACTACCTATAATGACCCCACTCTGCCTGGGAATGCCCTTACTTGCTGTTTGGTAACAAGGCTAGACCAAATAGCCTTCAGTTTGGCAGGCTGGGGCTGAATTTTACCACAACCTACTAAGCATCCAAGATAAGACAATTTTGCCATTCTTAACCAGACATTTGGTTGTCTTAGTTGTCCTCCCTCCCTTTTGTATTCTGACTAGCACCTCCTTAAGTTGAAGACGTTCTTATGGGCATGATTGTAAATTGCAGTATCATCTAAGGTAAGCAAGAGCATGGTCTGCAGCAACTGCTAGGATTAGAACTGGAGCTAGTGGCTCAAGCACAAGCCTGTGGCCCCTGTGATAATGAGGGTAGGCGCTATCCATGCTATCAGTGATTGCTCCTGGTGTCCATTGCATTGTGACAGCCTATAATACTTGGTACCACAGTGATGTACTGTTACTGTGATTACGAGTACAGTCTTAGTGCGTCATATTTTTTTTTAAAAATCTGTTTAAAAATAACCTTTTTAGTGATATCTTTAGGATAATTATTTGTCTGGAATAACTGTACTAACTGAACGATCTCCTGGTAGCTTCCCATTAAAATCAATGGAAATCTAATCTAGAAGGAAGAGGTCATGTTATGTAGTAACATGACTTCTCACTTTTACATTCACAAACGGGTACTTAGACTGAACAGTAACAGGACCTCATCCATGTCCTGCCACAGTACAGTCAAGTACCTGTGATCGTTCTAGTTATATGACTAGAGACTACTTGAGAAAAGAGATCTTCAGTTTTCAGGATGTGTTTGTCTTGCTGGCCTGTGAGCAGTGGCAACAGTAGACACTGTTCACAGCATGAGCAGTCCTATATATATGCTTGTACATACTTGTATATTTTAACCGTGTTTATGGTGTGGGTACCATATAGCAACATATTAAAATACATTACAATTTTTCACCACTTATGTCAATCGCTTATTGCACATGATAGAAGTGCTGTTATGTTTGGGGGAAGTTTTTTGATGAAGGCAAATGACATTTACAGTACAGCAATTATTGCTATGGCTTGGTGGGGTGGGAGGAGTTTATAATGCCTGAAGGTTACAAATTGAAATATATTTCTGTGATCATTTTTAACTTTTTCACAGCATACATCAGGTATTTGTGAAAACACAAGGCAGTTTTATGACCTGGCCTGCCCATGGGGGCAGTGTGTGCCTATGAACAGCAAGTTGAAACTTAAGTCATTGTTGAGGTTATTGTGGCTTTCACATTTTTCACAATCGTACATCAGAAATTTGCGCAGAGTACTTGGATAATATGCATGAGTTTAGAATAATTGCAGTTAAGCAGCTGCTTTCAGTAATAACTCCAGAACACAAAAATGTTGGCACAATGACTTGGGCAACAGAAAGAAAATGGTTGTTGCCAGACTTAGGGAGCCTATAACAAGAAAAGGAATCAAAAACCTGTAGAGGTATTGTGGAAATTTTATGGAAATTTCTATAAAGCAGAGTAGTAGCGAAATCAAGAAAACGCACACATGCAAATGTTTATGGAAGAGTTAAATATGCCACGGTTGGAGGTAGATGGCGCTCAACAACTAACAGTTAAGATAGGAGGATATGAGGTAAAAATGGTGCAATCTACAGGCAAGTCCCCAGGAACAGATGGTTTTCTGGGGAAAGTTTGGAAGTTATGTGGAAAGAAAGTGATAAAAATCTGGCAGTTTTTTTAACAATATTTTAAAAGGAGGGAAGGCACCAACATCCTGGGAAAAAGTTGTGGTGGCTCTAATACCTAAAGACTGTAAAAAAACTATCTGATCCAGCTTCATATAGGCCCATCTCAAGTGTAAAACATGATTATAAAGTGTTTGTCTATAGTGACAAAAGATTAGCAAGGGTGATAGGGGAGGTAAACATTTGACAACATTAATAAAACAACGATGCAGAGGGAAGCAGAATTTAAGAAAATACCACTGTTCTTGGTAAGTCTTGATGCAGAGAAAGCATTTGCTAGAGTAAGCAGGGATTTTATGAGTAGGGAATTGGAAGCATTTGGATACAGTAATAAGGTTAACTAGAATGATACATGAGGGATCAGAGGGAAGGGATCCTCTCTATAAGTTGTCTAAACAGAGAAATCAGGCAGGGGTGCCCTCTTTCTCCTTTGTTATTTGCGTTATATTTTGTACCACTGGCAAAGAAAATGAGGGACTCAGAAGTACCAGAAAAGTTATTATTTGCAGATGATATTATTTTGTACCTGAGGGAACCTGAAAGGGACATCTTAGTGTTGTGGAATACTTTCAGACAGTTCCGGGTTTTTTTGGGATATAAAATTAATGATAAAACAAAGGATGCAGCTCTAAACTATATAACCACACGTGAATTGGTCCAACAATACCTATATTTATGGGGACCTGATAAAATTTGAGTATGGATTAAAATGACTTGGTTATGGCAACTAAGGCTATGTGGAAGGAGAGTAAACAAAAGAATACACAAACTTAGACACAAGAAGCTCTTGTCTGTGGATAAGGATAGCAAGATGTAGGCAGTAAAATGTTTTTCAGTCCCTTTAATTTTACACACAGGTCAGGCATATTTTTATCAACCGGATGAGATGTTGTAGACTCATTTAATAAATAGTTGAAGGATTATTTATAGGAGGGAAAGAGTCAAGTGGAATAAGTTGATCCTTCCAGCAGGGCAAGGAGGTTTAGGATTACCTGATTTGAAGGGATATTTCAGAGCTACATAGTTAAGACTATTATACATAATGCAAGCAGAAAGCTAATTCTAATTGAAAAGAGAGAGTGATGAAGGAAGGGGGTAATTCAAGAAGTAAAAGAATGGGATTTTGGATCCAAATCCTTACTGTCATAAAGTAGTAGAAAGTATACTAAAAACTAATCCAACATAGGAATGGGGAAAGGATATTCTGCCGATAGGGATGATTGTAGTTATGGATACAGAGACTAGACGAGGGGCTGTAATTTACTAAAGGAAACTGGCAAAGGAACCAGGGTGTTGGGAACATATAATTAGAGAAGGAAGGTTAATACAATGAGAAGGGGCCAATAAGGCATTTGGATTGGGAACAAATAATTAGAGAAGGAAGGTTAATACAATGAGAAGGGGCCAATAAGGCATTTGGATTGGGAACAAATAATTAGAGAAGGAAGGGTAATACAATGAGAAGGGGCCAGTAAGGCATTTGGATTGGGAACAAATACTTAGAGAAGGAAGGGTAATACAATGAGAAGGGGCCAGTAAGGCATTTGGATTGGGAACAAATAATTAGAGAAGGAAGGGTAATACAATGAGAAGAGGCCAATAAGGCATTTGGATTGGGAACAAATAATTAGAGAAGGAAGGGTAATACAATGAGAAGAGGCCAATAAGGCATTTGGATTGCAGGCTCGTGACTGTCTTCCCCATCGGGGATTGTTAGAATTTAGACAGAGAGAAATGGATAGGGGAATCCTAAATGAAAGACTTGGGACTGGTTGAGTTTTTAATTGAATGTAGAACAGAAGCTGCTGTTAAAAAAAAAAAAAAAAAAAAAAAAAAAAAATAATTAGTAGTGCATTTAAAATATTGCATGATAACTGTATGCATCGATAAGATGTCAGAAAAGACTGGGAAGAGAGATTAGATTTGCAGTTCACAAAGAAAGCATGGGAAGACATATATATGGCTTCCAAATCTGCAACTCTGTCAGGAATACTGGGCGAGCAAATGAGTGTAACTAAGGAAATTATGTTTTTGAGCTGGGATACAGGATCAGTATTGCCTACACAGGCCTTGTAAAGTTTAATTTCGGTGGCTGCCAGAAAAGCAGTTGCTAGACAATGAAAATTGAAATCTAATTTAGCTATACTTGAAGTATTAAATGTTGTAACAGAGATAAAGGAACATGAAGTGGAATCTTTAGAAAAGGGTAGGATTACATTACATAGACAAAATGGACATTTTGGGAACAATATATGGAGAAAAATGCTTTGTGGGAGGAATGAGGTTTAATAATTTATGAAATGTTGCTTAGAATATACGTTACATATTGTTATATATACTATAATGTTTGTAAATGTGAACTTGTTAATATGGTTTCATTACTTTTATATAAATGTATGTTTGTCTATACCACGTGATAATTCAGTAAAGTTGATTAAAAAACATTCTTTGGAACCTTAAAAATAAGTAAAGTAAATAAAAAAAAATTTGCACATAAGGTAGCTATTTAGTTTGCAGATCAGACTGTATGTGAAAATAAAGGGTTGTTACGTGATGTTTGCAAAATAATTAAAATACTATGGCTAGGTGGGAGAGGGGTGTATACATGGCCAAGAGCCATAAGTTGAAATTACTGTGGTCATTTTTTTTAACTGATCCCTGTGGGACTGCGCTAGTGACTGTCCTCTTTGTGGAGGTAAATTCCCTTGTCCTAACTTCGTGTCCCATCAGTGATCCATTGGGTGCCATATGGGTTTATGTCTAATTTTGTAAGTTTATCTCCAATGCCTGAGTGAGGTATTGTGTTGAGCATCTTGGCCAGGTTGAGGTAGGCAGTGTGTGCTGTTTTGCCCTTGTCCATATCTTTAGTGCTCTTGAAGAAGCCTACCAGGTTAAGTAGGCATGATCCACCTTTAACTAAACTGAACTGGGTAGGGTTAAGTGTGTGTAGGTTTCCTGTGTCATTGTCCATCAAATCTATGATGATTCTTTCCATGGTCTTGCATATGAAACTAGTCAGACTGATTGGTCTGTAATTTCCTGGGTCAGTGGAAGGCCTCCCCTTGTGTAGGGTGTCAGTAGTGGGACCCTGTTTTTATTATTTTATTTTTTAAGGCTTTTGTTGTCTGTCTAGAACTACACCCATTTTCAACCTGGGGCCCATTTGACCATTGTTCTTAAGGTCAGTTGAAGTAGTGTTCAGAATATATGTGCACTAATTCCTCAGATTAAAAGCAAGGCAGTATTTATTTTACTGTGAATGAGTGAATCCTACGTTCTATGTACTTATGAAGGCAGTCTGAACCAGTTAATAAGGGTAGAGAGCAATGAAGTCCTTGGGAATAGAGTAACATTATGTAGTGTGCTTTGTATTTGGATATCTTATCAGAAATCTCTGATTTATTTTTTATTGTAAACAGTCTTCAAGGGACTGATATGGCCTCTTGTATACAGCTTGTAAAACCAACATTTCAGAAGGCTTTTATTGTCACGGTCCAGGACTGTAACTTGGGAAGTTTGACCCTGATGCAAAAGGCTAGATAAAACTAATATCTATAACGTGTGTGGTAAGTTCTCATTATGTTAGAAGTGAAAAAAATCTATATATTTCACTGGGGGGGACATTACTTATAAAATGTGCCCTACTTTCATTTAGCTAAGGTGGCTTTCTCAAATTAACATTGAGCTTTGCTGAACTCCTGAGGGTAGAATAAGAATCTTAGGACTGTACTGTAGTTGAATAACCCCGCTGTTACAACATTTTAACGTTTTGTAATAAAATCTGAAAGTGGGATTGTCATATGGCCTATTACAGAAAGACACACTTCATCAGTAGGTCAGGAGATGCTCACTGCCTTAGTCTGAAATTTTACATTGTTGGGAATGTTGTTTTGAAATCCTTCCCAGTATGCGGACACCAAAATGGCCTAAATAGCTCTTTACTCAGCTGTCATTAGATAAGAAATAAAAACTATACATTTCACCAGAAAAAAATCACTTGTAACATGCCATGGCTGCAATGCCCACTTTTAAGTGGATAAAGATTTTATTATTTATATTTGTTTACTGGGGTGGTGCACTGATCTCAATGGACCATTTGCAGGCACAGCCTGGTTGAGTAGGATCACATAAAAAATGAACAAAACATATTTACAGATACAAGGATATACTAAAGATCATGTTTAATACAGTGAAACATTTTATTTTTGCATAAGAGTTTACTATAGCAATAACCCACGCCTGGGTGTGGGTAATGCTGGATTTACCCACGGTTGGTGTGGTTTGGTCACGAGGGTGAAGCCCGAGTGGCCAAACAAAGCCAACCATGGGTAAATCCAGCATTACCCACACCCAGAAGTTTGTTATTGCTATTATACAATGACATTATTTAAGAAAAAAAAAATAAATTTATTTTCTTAAATAATGGCATTTGTATAATGCCTCCTTGCTGCCCTTCCGCAGCTGTCTGGTATTCTGCGGCAGTTCTGATGTACTGCGCATGCGTATGCCTACGCAGTACATCAGAGCTGTGGGCAAAAGCAATGGTGAAAGCAAGATCTCCATTGCTTTTTACAAACTGTTTCGCTATGTTAAATGGGTTTAACATAGCGAGACAGCTTTAAAAAAAAGCAACGGAGAATCTCCGTTGCTTGTTTTAAAGCTGTCCCGCTATGTTAAACTCGTTTAACATAGCGAGAGAGTGTTGCTGTACGAGTTATAGTAATGGAAAAAGTCTAGGCGATTGGACCTTTTTCCAATACTATAACTCGGATTTACAACGTGCATGCTGACCAATCAGCGTGCACGTTTTTGAATATTAATGGGGGGGTTGTTGTATAATTGTATTTTTATGTATGCAAACAATCTTCTCTGTGTAAATGAAAGTTAGTATCACCACTTTAAAAAAAAAAAAAAAAAAGCTTCAGAACAAGGAAGCCTAAATTGTACCTATCCTGTTTACAGCAAAGATAATGTCATGCCGGTAGCAACGTTTACATTACTTTGGGGTCCCAATCTAATTACACTGTATTAGCAGGAGTAAATGTTTATGATGCAATTTATACAGTCGCCAGCTTCTTAAATTACCATTTTGTCAAATTTGGCAATTGTATAATCTCTTTGTAAATATTTACTCATATTAATTGGATCATGACCCCAAAGTAATTTAATTTAAATGCCTCCTGCCGGCATGATAATATTAGTGCCATAAATGTGTCAGAAGCAGCTTAAGATACTGTGTTTTGAAGCTTTTTTTAACTTAAGTTTTTGAACTAATGTAACAAAACTAACTTTTATTTATGTACAAAACAGTGTCTGCATGCATAAGAATGTAACTGAACTCTTTTTTATAAAAAAAAAAAATAAAACTGTGTCACCATATTAAACAGGGGGCCAGATTCATTAAAGCCTACACTAAGTGTACACTAGTGTAGAGGACATGTATTCAGGAACATTCTTTACCAGTTTTTTGCGCTTTCTAGTAACTCAGAAAGATTACAGTAAGTGTACATGTAGTCTACACTTGGTGGTAACCTTTATGAATCCCTGTCCGTATTTAAAGTGGCAAGAATATCGGAAGGGGAACTAAAATCAGGAGGAAGAAGGTGAGAGTTATATCTGTGCTGTCTTCACTCAGAAAGCTGTACACTTAGTGTAGGCATTATTGAATCACAGGGATTATCTTTAAAGCTATAGGGTACATTCTGAGGTAGAATTGCAGTCGTGTGTGTGTGTGTGTGTGTTTTTGTAGCTGAACACACTGTATTTATTACCTGAAAGTTTCATGATGAAATGTCAAAGTAGGGCAGATACTGTCTTTCAAAGACAGTCCCCAGTAGCTTTAGTTGGTATGTTTTTACATGCACAGTCTGATATTTTGCATTATTTTCTGTTTTCATTACGAGTGCTGTACAGTAATCACCTGCAGTGATTTTTTTCCCTAAGTTGTCATTATATCAGAAGTAAAAGTTAATATTTATTTCTCATGAATATGTATTTTTTTTGCCCTCCCCTCTCCAGACAGTGTAGACTAATGTTCAGTAAGCTGTATTACAAGAACGTAACATTTATATATGTTATTTTGCAGTTAGAACCATCAGCTAAGTTTATTTTGTGGCTATGGGTCATTGTGTATTATTCTGAGGAATTTGTTGTAATACTTAGTATGGTTACAGAAGAAATCGTCCTTTATTGATGGAACCATCAGTAGTCTTATTTGGCCATATTGAATACTCTAATTCTGTCATTTGTTTAATAAAATATGCTTAATTTCCATTTCTTTCAGGTTGATCTCAATGTGCATTTGAATTATAATGTAGGTATATTCTTATGAAATGAGAACCAAAAACACAGCTTTTTGTGGGAAAAAGTAATATTGTGTAAAATGTTGTATCAATGGCACTTTCCCACCTGTCTGTTGAAAACGGAATAATTTAAGGAATGGGTAGTGGAAGTTATTCAGAAGCTGTTAGAGAAGATAGAAACAAATTCTGAAAATATAGCTAGGGAGGGGGATACAATTAAAATGGAATTTAAAAAATAGGGTGGAAATAATGGAGAATATGGTTAAGTAACAAGAATTATTTAGAGCGACTGACAAATATTAAAATATTGCAAAATAGGAGGTCTCTCACATAAGAAGAGGAGCAACTGCAGAATGCTAAACAGAAAATTAGGGACTACCTTGTTAATATGCATGAGTTTAGAAATATTGCTGTTAAGCAACTGTTTTTTTGATAATAACTCTAGAGCACAAAAACTTTTAGTACAATGACTCAGACAACAGAAAGTAGAAAGGGCTGTCACCAAGCTTAGGGAGCCTATTACAAGAGATCCTGTAGAAGTATTAGAAATATTTTGGAAATTCTGTGAAAGTTTGTATAAAGCAGAGAAATAGGGAAATCAAGAAAAGGTACAAATGGAAATGTTTGTGGAAGGATTAAATATGCCAAGGCTAGAAGAAGAGGAGATAAAAATGGTGATGTATAATCAATTTACGGGAAGGTCCCCAGGATTAGATGGTATTCCTGTGGAAGTTTGGAGGCTAGGAGGGGAAAAAACTGATTGAATATCTGGAAGGTTTTAACAGAATTTTAAGAGAAGCACCAACATCCTGGAAGAAAGTGGTAGTAGCTGTACTACCTAAAGAAGGTAAAGATCCATCAGATCCAGCTTCATATAGGCCCATTTCAATACTAAATCATAATTACAAAGTGTTTGTCTATAATGGCTAAAATTATGGCAAAAGTGATGCCAAAACTGATATGGATCAATGTGGTTTTGTAGAGGGGAGGCAAACATTTGACGACATAAACATAACGGTGATTATCCAGGGGAAGCAGAATGTAAGAGAATACCACTGTTGTTGGTGGTCTTAGTGCAGAGAAAGCATTTGACAGAGAAAGCTGGGATTTTAGGAGCAGAGCAATGGAATCATTTGCATTTCCTGATAAAATTATAAGGTTGATTGGAGAATATATAAAGGATCTGAGGCAAAAATTAAAGTGGGTGGGGTTCTCTCTGATAATCGATGCTTGAGCAGAGGAACCAACTAGGTGTATCCTCTCCCTTTTTGTTATTTGCTTTTATATTTAGAACCATGGCAAAGAAAATAAGGGACTCAGAAATTCAAAGATGTAATTGGTATGGTAGTCAAGAAAAGCTGGTTGTATTTGCAGATGACATTATTTTACACCTAAAGAAATAATAAAACCAACTTATACAGAATGAACGTTCGACCAAAGCAAAAAATAAAAATCAGTAATCCAAAAAATATCTGGAAGAACGAACAAGGCAGCATCCACAACTCACTGTAAATCGTTTATTGGTATAAAAAAGGTAAGCGCTTTCACATATAAATGCTTCGTCAGACCTATACATACAAGAACACTGAGACCTAATATATAGTGCTTAAAGATTCAAATAAACCAATCACTTTCCGTTCTTAATTAAATCCATCTCAACATCTTAAAAAGACATCACAATCTAAATTAAAGCTTCAAAAATCATACATCAAAAAACGTGACAAAAAAACTATTCAAGCACATATTAAAAAATGCACATCAAAAAATCTATATGAAAAATATATAAAAAATATATATGTAAACACAACACATATAAAAATAAATATGAAAAAATCTAAAACAAAAAGTCTTACAATTATTATTTTGGTACCCTTCGTTTCTTCAAATAGGACTTAATAGATGCTCTCTCATTAAGCCCAGAGCCTTTATCGGCTCTCAAAATGACCATCCAATTGTTCTCTTTAAACTCAGTATGATTACATATATCCCCCATACATAAGCTAGGAGAAATATTGTCAGTTACTCTAAAGTTGAAGTGATGTAAAACACCATGCTCACTAACCTGTTTCGAAAGGGCATTAGTAACAATGCCCTTCCTGATACTATAGACATGTTCCTCAATTCTATCCCGTAGGTATTCTTGCCCACGTAGAAAGAACTACAGATTACACACTGAGCAAGGTAAACAACATTGGACGATTTACAGTCTGCATTCACATGGAAAGAGAAACTTCTTTTCAAATCTGGATGGTAAAATGACTCAGATGTGTTGATATAACAACAAAAGTTACAACTCCCACATGGCAAAGTGGTACCTATTCCAACAAAAACATTATCCAGAACCCTCTCACTACAGAGAGTTCTCTTCAAATTACTCTTATTCCCCAAAACAAATTTTGGGTTCGGACCAACCATATCACCCAGCTCAGAATCTACTAACAAAATAGACCAGTGTTGTCTAAAAATATCACAGAGCGATCGTTGGTCTCTTGTGAAAAATAAGGGGATTCTAACATAATCAGGTTGTCTAGCAACACACAGTGAAGATTCGCTCATTGTCATTACTTTCGGACCAGAATACGGAGCTGCTATCCCTTCCCTCAGGGTATCCAAATCAGACCAATTAATTAGAATCTCATTAACTGAATAACCTCTATATACAAGTCTCTGTTGTAAAGACTCTATCTCATTTTGGAAACCTACAGTGGTAGGATTAAGCCTAGATGCTCTGATGCCTTGACCACGTATCAGATTACGAAAGATATAGTTAGGATGCATACTGCTTCTTGTTATCAAGGTATTACGAGCACAACTCTTCCTATATACTCCAGTATTGATCAAGGAATCTGATAATTTCTCGACAAACAATTCCAAAAACTAAATTCTATCACTGGAATATGCCATAGTGAAGGACAAACAATCACATAAACTATTGATCTGTGTATAGAACATATCCAACTCAACAACAGTTCCTCTCCAAAGAAGAAAAACGTCATCGACAAAACGCCGATAAAAAACAACATTATGAACAAAACTCTCCAGCTTAAACAAAACCACATTCTCCCATTGTGCCAGAAACATATTGGCGTAGCTGTTGGCACACGACGTGCCCATAGCACCGCCATGTCTCTGGACAAAGAACTCTTCTTTAAACATAAAAACATTATTTTCCAACACAATTTCCAATAAAAAAACAAATCAATTCAATTTTAGATAAATCATAATCACTGTATGATTTCAAATAATTCTAAATATTGCAAAGACCCAAATCATTAGGAATCATTGTGAAGAGAGACTGAATGTCCAACGTTACAAAAACCAAGTCCTGTATGTTCTCTAAACTCTGAATACACTCATACAAATCTACAAGGAATTGTTTAGAATCCTGTAATACCACTCTATTTAAGGTAAGAATAGGTCTCAGATGTTTCTCTATAAAAATAGATAAGGGTTCTGTGACCCAACCAGCTCCAGAAACAATTGGACGCATCGGAGGATCTATTAACTGTTTGTGGATCTTGGGAAGTCCCTGAATAACAGGGATCAAAGGATCTTGTACATTCAAGAACCTAAAGGTCTCCTCTGAAATCAACCCTTCCTTAAAAATATCCTGTACTGATTGTCTAACAATATCCAATACAGCATGAACCTCACCTATACCTATTTTTTGCCTACGGGGTAGAATTAGGGAACATGTCTATAGTATCAGGAAGGGCATTGTTACTAATGCCCTTTCGAAACATGTTAGTGAGCGTGGTGTTTTATATCACTTCAACTTTAGAGTAATTGACAATATTTCTCCTAGCTTACGTATGGGGGATATACATAATCATACTGAGTTTAAAGAGAACAATTGGATGGTCATTTTGAGAGCCGATAAAGGCTCTGGGCTTAATGAGAGAGCATCTATTAAGCCCTATTTGAAGAAACGAAGGGTACCAAAATAATAATTATAAGACTTTTTGTTTTAGATTTTGTCATATTTACTTTTGTATGTGTTGTGTGTGTGTGTGTGTGTGTGTGTATATATATATATATATATATATATATATATATATATATATATATATATTTCATATAGATTTTTTGATGTGCATTTTTAAATATGTGCTTGAATAGTTTTTTGTCATGTTTTTTGATGTATGATTTTTGAAGTTTTAATTTAGATTGTGATGTCTTTTTAAGATGTTGAGTTGGATTTAATTAAGAACAGAATAGGATTGGTTTATTTGACTCTTTAAGCACTATATATTAGGTCTCAGTGTTCTTGTATGTATAGGTCTGACGAAGCATTTATATGTGAAAGCGCTTACCTTTTTTATACCAATAAATGATTTACAGTGAGTTGTGGATGCTGCCTTGTTCGTTCTTCCGGATAATTTTTGGATTATTTTACACCTGACAAAACCAGAAAGGGACATTACACTCCTGTGGAACATACTGAGAGAGTTTCGAACCTTTTCAGGATACAAAGTTAATGAAACAAAAGCAATAGTGGTAAATTATGTATTTACATACGAATTGGTTCGGCAATATCCATATTTATGGGGACACGATAAAATTATGTATTTAGGAGTATGGATTAAAAATGATACTGGGATGGCAGCTAAGGATATGTGGGAAGAGATTAAACAAAAGATAATATAAAAACTGAGAAAATAGAACCTTTTTTTTGGGCTACTGACAGTAGGATACAAGTAGTTACAATGTTTTTAGTCCCTCCAGTCTTGCTTCTCAGGCATATTTCTATCAACCAGAGGAGAAGTTGTGGGTAGCAATTAATGAAGAGCTGAAGGATTTTTTCTGGGTGGGGTAGATTGCAAAAGTCAAGTGGGATAAGCTTATTCTTCCAATAGAACAGGGCGGATTGGGATTACCCAAGTTGAAGGGGTATTTCAGAGCAACAGTTAAGGCTCAATGCAAAACACAAGCAGAAAACTATAATTCATAATGGAAAGGGTTGATGGTGAAACAGGGGGGTAGTTCAAGTAACAGGGAGAGACTGGGATTTTGGATGGAGACCTTTAAGGAGAACAACAATTATCCTACAGAATATTATATTCATAAAGTTGCAGAAGGTCTTCTAAGAACTAAACCAACATGGGAATGAGAAAGGAGATTCTGCTGATAGGGATGACTGCAATTAGGGATACAGACAATAAGCAAGAGGGGGACTGGAATATATTGAAAAAAACTGGCAAAGGAACTAAGGTACTGGGAGAAAATAACTAGAGAGTGAAAGGTAATAGAATGGGAAAATGCCAAGAACTTATTTGAACTGCAGGCTAAAGGTTGCCTTCCGTATCAAGGACTGATATCAGAGTATAGGCAAAGAGAAAGAAATGGTGGGGGGGGGGGTCCGTTTAAGAGTCTATCAGAGAAGGTTTGGAAGGTTTGAGAAGAGAGATTAGATAAGCAATTCACAAAGAAACAATGGGGAGATAAGTGTATATCTCACAAATCTGCAACAAAATCTTGATGATTTCGGATCTTTGCTTGAAAGTGTTTACATAGGTATTTTTATACCCCAAGCAGACTTCAAAGAAATTTTCCTCCGGTAGACAGTGAATGTTGGAGGTGTGATGTGGCAGAAAGAGGTTAACTGGGAACATATTTTCTGGGAGTATAATGAGTTGGTAGACTTTGAAGATTCCCTGCAGACTGCTGTGTCGGATATGCTGCGTGAGCAAGTTGGAGTAACTAGGGAAATTATTTTTTTTGAGCTATGATACAAACTTGGAATTGCCTAAGTATAGTAAGGTCTTGCTGAGTTTAATTATGATGCCTGACAAAAAAGCAGTCACTAGAAAATGGAAATAAAAATCTAAACCAACTTTTACTAGAAGTAGTGAAGATAGCAACAGAGTTAAAACAACTGGAACTGGGATCTTTAGAAAAGGATAGGAGCAAATTACATAGGGAAAAATGGGAACTGTGGCCCTTTGGTGTAGTGAGAATTATCTGGAACGGAACACTCTTAAAACTGAGGAGATGACAGTGGACTTTAGGAGTGGTACTATAATATTATCTCCCCTCTTTATATTTAATACTGCTGTGTCGGATGTGGATTTCAAGTTTTTGGGATCTATAATCTCACGGGACTTGAAGTGGGAGACCAACTTGGGGTCCATCATAAAAAAAGGCACAACAGTGAATATACTTTCTGCGACAGCTGAGGAAGTTCAACCTCCCACAGGAACTGTTGATTCAGTTCTGTACAGCAGTGATTGAGTCTGTTCTCAGCCATAACATTGTGGTTTGGATCTCTGCCTAATCATGACAAAAATAGGTTGCATCAAATAGTCAGATCTGCCGAAAATATCATTGGTGCTAGTTTGCCCTCCTTACAGGACCTGTACTATTCCAGAGTCATGAAAAGGGCAGGGAAGATCATCATTGACCCTTCACATCCAGGCCACCATCTTTTTGAACTGTTACCATCAGATAGGCGTTGTTGATTTAATATGCACCAAAACAAGCATATATAAGAACAATTTTTTCCACAGACCATCAAGTTCATAAACTGTTAACTCAGCTTATTAGGTAGGGGTATTCTTTTTCCCAAGCCTCCGAGGATTCTGCAGTATTGTTTACATATTGTTAACACTTTGAGTTTCAGTGTTTCTTGTACTGAGTTGCACTTTGCACCTTGTATGTATATGTATGTTTACTTTTTTGCCTAGTTCTTAATAGTTGCATGTATGTCATTTGTCTTGTCTTTAATAGTTGTATTTATGTCATTTATGTAATTCAAACTGCCCATGTGGGCTATTATAAGCCTAACCAATTATCCCATGTTAGAATCAAACCCTGCACCTTGTGTCTATAAGGTAACACTTTAACCATTATGCCAACCTCCCACCCCTAAACTGGAGTACAATATCTTTTATGCATGCATGCTTAGTCAATATATGTGATTCCGATTCTGATCAATACATGCAGAGGAAGAACGAGGTTTGAAAGAAGGCAGGATTTGAATGAGCTATGTAATGGCTGACTAACAATGAGAGTAAGTGATGTATAATGTTTGCAGGTACAGTTTTGTCACACGGTTTGGAATGTATAATATTTGCAACTGAGATTGTGTTGCTATGGTTTATTGTCATTTATATAAATGTAACATGGCATATGTCATACATAATTTAATAAAGATGTTTCTTGTTTTAAAAAAATGTGTATGCTGTAGCAAAATACATGCATATTTTAGATGTTCTAATGTGCATGAATATATTCAAGAGTCTTTTGCTAGATTGCAGGAAACACTGTGAAAGTAGGATTATCAAGGGGGTTTCCTTCATATTTAAATAATGTCTTGTAACAGTAGAGGGATGTTATCATTTGAACTGGGGTGGAATTTAGATCAGGAGTGCCTTTGCAGATTGTCAGGGTGCTCCTACAAAATAGTCAGCTGAAAACAAATGTGTAGCTTTCATTTTTCTTCAGAGTGAAATAAACAAAACTGTTAAAAATATAAATACATAATGTGGTTTAAGACTTAAAAAGAGCATGTGTTTCTGTATAAACGTGATCTTTTTATTCTTTGTGTATGTTGAGGGATAAAAAAAATTCAAGATGCAGCTGCTGTTTTTGTCTTTTTATAAGGGTAGGAGCTCAGTTTAATCAGGTTTAGAGGTAATTATTCCAGTAGATAATTTATATATATATATATATATATATATATATATATATATATATATATATATATATATATATATATATAGGGCCGGATTCACGAAGGCTTGCACGGAGTCTAAGAGTAGTGTAAGACTCCATGCAGCCTTCGCGATCCAGGAACAGCCCAAAGTCCGTGTAAGAGACAAGCTAAAACGGCTCTTACACGGAGTGGGCGTGGATAAGCTAATCACCTCACTTGCAGCCGAATAGCATGCAAATGAGGATGATTAGCGATCCAGGAAGCCCAGAACAGCCCGTGTAAGAGCCGTTTTAGCTGCAGAAATTTACTCAGTTGACAACTGAGTACGTTTCTGCAAAAACTGCAGTGGAGCCATGTCCGCTCCAAATAAAGGGTGCATATGTGTCAGGCAGCATGCCAATGGCCAAATATGTGGCCATTGGCAAAGTAACCTGATGCAAATATATTAAAAATATAATTTTTTTTTCGGCGATTGCCAATGTTTAAACCCATTGCAGCCCCGCGCAAACGGGCTGCGCTGTATAAAACATGAAAACGAAGGTTTTAAACCTACAAATGTAGGTTTTATGCAATACATGGAATGTCAATGCAGGGACCAGCAGACCAAAACCAACATGGCCACCGTGTAGTGGTTGCTAAGGGGGGAAGCTGAGTCTAAGAGATGTAACTAAGCATTAGTAGGCACTCTGATGCAAATGAGTGTAAGGATACTGAATTCCACTGTCACATAGGAAATGAGCACAGCCTGAGTAGTGTAAGAGTTACAGAAGGGGGAGGAACAGAGTAGGAGATAGGTGACATCACAGGGGGGAATGGTAGAAAGAAATGCAGTTCATTGGAGGTCAGAGTGACATGATGGATGTCAGACAGATATCATGGAAAGAGGTGTGCCACTAACTAAGCATGAGAAAGTCAAGAAATGGAAGGTGTACACTGTTGCCTACACCGAAGTTTCTTGCTGGGCGTGCATGCGCACGTGTGAGTGCCATGAAGCGCGAGTAAGGCAGTGTGCGTGCGTGTAAGGCAGACTGAGCATGTGGGAGCGTGTTGGCAGACGTTTAACACTGTTTGCGTGGGCGTGCACGCGTTTTACTCCGAATAAGCAGATTCTGAACCGTGTAAGTATGTGTGCGCGCGTGTAAGCCACTGTGAGCGTGTTTCTGCTGGTTTACACACGGCTCCACCCTGAGGAAACAGAAAGGAAAAAGGAAGCAACAGATTTAGTAGGAAGTTAGCAGGGAATACTGCTGGAGCTATCAGGTGAAAACAATTAGATGCAGGCAATTACACAGGCAGAATAGTAGCCCAGCCCAGCACTTAAAACTCTGCAAACAGCAGTGCAGGATGTTTCTCTCAAGAGACACTGCAAGACAGGAGTTAAGTTATCAGAAGTGAAAACTGAAAAAGCTGAACTCAGAGCAGAAATGTTAGGGGCTGCCATAGCTGTCATAATGAGACATAGGTGACTTGCTGAGGGTGGTGACAATGCAGATGGTGCCAGACAACCCACAGTGAGGAGACGGAGAAGAGTGTACAGGCCCATGGTCACCTACCACGGGTTACATGAGCTGGAGATAGTAGAGCGCTGTAGAGTGGACAGAGAGCGCTGTAGAGTGGACAGAGACCTCCTGCAGCAAATAGTGGAGCTGTGCAGGCCATGCCTCACACACAGAACCAACAGAGGGGAACCCATCCCAGTGGAAACCAAGGTATGTGTTGGCCTAAGAATACTAGCAACAGGTACCTTCCAGAGACCAACTGGTGATATGATGGGGATATCACAGGCATCAGCCTCCAGGGTACTGCACCAGTTCCTTGATGCCATGTCAGCACATGTCGGTGATCATGTATATTTCTCCAATGCCCGTGAGGTATTGGCCAGCAATATGCGTCTCTTCCAGCAAATAGCGGAATACCCTGAGGTAGTGGGTGCAATAGACTGCACGCACATACGCATCAAAGCACCAGCCGGTGAGCGGGGTAGGGCATACATCAACCGCAAGGGCTTCCCCTCCATCAACTGCCAGGTCGTGTGTGATGCCCAGGGCATAATAATGAATGTGTGTGCTGGCTGTCCTGGGAGCTACCATGATTCCCACATCTGGCATTTGACTCAGCTGTACCAGTCATTTGCCAATGGGGACATCCCACATGGACACCTAGTGGGGGATGCAGGTTATGCACTGGAGCCGTGGCTGATGACACCCATCAGAAACGCACACACACCTGAACAGGAACGTCATAATGAGGCACATGCACAAACACGTAATGTAATAGAGCGTGCGTTTGGGCTGCTCAAGTCACGGTTCCGGTGTCTGGACACATCTGGTGGAGCCTTGCAGTACACACCAACTACATGTACCCAAATGGTCATGGTATGTGCTATGCTACATAATATGATCTTGCGAAAACAGCTGCAGCAGGACCAGCATAGGGCCGGGCCAAACAGCCCCCCACCATTGCCAAGGCCATCACAGGCAGAGCGTGACTCTGAGGAGGAACAACCTGAGCCTGCCCCAGTAGGCAGAAGGAGGCATGCCCTGGCCTTGGCAAAGAGGCAACACATAGCACATACACTGGCTCAGTAGGAACCTTGGGAATGATACCCCTCTCTGACTCACTCATATAGTAACAGGGATGCCTAACGTGACACAACCTGCTTTCAAACATGTACAGGGAAGTGTAATATGAGCATCCGACAGAGGCAGCCCTGCAGCACCACCTGAGGCATGAATGCTATGTGTTAAGTAATGTAACACCATGTACTATATGCACACCTGAGGACCCTGACTAACATCCTACCCTCACCGGCATCATGCCACAACATGACAACGAGATGATCAAGTGCAATAATTGACGGAAGTATCACAGTTAGTCAAAGGGGATCCAATGTGTGCCAGTCTGGGATGACATGCTGAGCATGACCTGATGCACCATCTGCTAGGACTGGTGTGCACCTATCAGTGCAGGCCGTATGGATACTGGCAAAGGCTGTTGTTACCCACAGTGTGCCCTGAATAGGTAAGGCTCAAAACACAAACAAGGCTCAAAACACAAACCTATCTCCATAGGTATCAGAAGGGATAAGAATAAGATAAGGGATAAGTGGAAACAGCAAGATACATGCAGTCTAAACTCACCCAGTATGGAGAATGTTGATATCTGCGCTGTAACAGAAAACTGAGCCAAGGCTCACAACAGCACCCTAACACTACCAGGTTACACCTCATACTGTGCTGTACAGCCTCAAAACATGGAATAAGCTACAAAAGGAGGGTGACTAGCAAGAATTGTCAAGGATAACCACACCCCCATGTTGGTACCACAACAAAAAGTAGCATGGACTAGCCATGGTCAAGTAACAGTGGCTAAAACTGCCCCCCAGTTTATAGCCTGCTACAGACTACTGTCCCAACACCAGGAACTGCACCTGGCCTATGCTGGAATACATGAATATATCAAGTCTTCCAAACCACATTATATTGGGTGACTGAAAATACCCAGACATAGACTGGGAGCATTATACTAGCTCCAACAGTGTAGGACAAAAGTTCATAGAATCCATAAACCAAAAGGCCCAGGAACAACGTACCACTCCCACAAGAGGGGTAAGCATACTGGATGTGATAATCAGCAACATGGGTACTGGATGGCAAGATGAGAAGTGTATTGCTCACTGGTAAAACCAGACCATATAGTAATCACACTGGATATACAAGTCCTGACCACAGTCCCTGGCCAGAAAACCACAGTGGAAAACCTATGTTAAGCAATATTTGCACTCCTCCAAACTGATGTGGAATCCATTAAAGGTCCTGTGCAGGTGCAAAATATGGGCCACACCTCAGAACCTGTAATACGGCCATTCCATGAACACTGCCAGGAATGCTTGGATTATGCAATCCTAAATTAAAACAAGACATAATGCCATACACACAGGAATCTGGCATGGTGGACACCAGCCATAACCAAACCATGCAGGAGAATGAGGAAGCTACTACATGATAGAGCAAACATAAACAATGAAGTAATCACTGATCAGTAGTATGGCAATAAAATATGTCCACACATACAATCCACTAAGGCCAGCCACAACAAGTTGAATCTGTGAATCCTGAGGCAATGTTACACCTGCCCCAAGTACACAGACAACCCCCTACTCCACCCAAGAAATACAAATATATGTGAGAGATGCAACCATCTATCCAAACTGGAGGCTGAGCTCCCTCAACTCAGTACTCCCAAAACTAGTCAGGAGGAGAAGGTAACCACACACACCACAAACACAGTCCCACATAGACCTATCACAACTGCAAACCAAACACATAAACACAGAAAAACATTCCTGGAGGCACAAATTACAAACACAGCACACCAGCAGAGGCCTCTAAAGCAGATACCCAATCAAGCAACCTCCAAACATAGCACATGCAACACATAGTACACAAAGCTGGTGTGCCAAACAGTCACAGGCCAGAAGGAGAAATAACATGCCTGATACAGTTGTAATAGGTGACTCCATAGTCAGACACACTGCTGTCCCGCACACCAGACTGAACAAGGGAAAGGGAACAGTAAGCTGCCTGTAGGCTGCCACAATACGCCACATAACAGAAGTATGCAGGTCACTCCAAAGCAAGTAGAAATATGATGCAGTCATAGTCCATGCTGGTGTGAATGACCTGAGATGTACCTCCCTAGACTACATGAAAAGAGACATAGATGAGCTCTCTGATTATGTAGTCCAGGCTGGTATGACACTCACCGTTTGCAGCATCCTACCCTTACCAAGAATAATGCCACAGTACAAACACGGAATGATCAGTCATAGCAAGTGGCACACTTACTGGTGTCATTCCAAGGGGATCCAATGTCTGTCTGCTTGGGATGTCATGCTTGACAAGCCACGCAGCTGTTCTTGGGATGGCTTGCACCTGTTACCCCTGGGCATCTGAATATTGGATAAGGCCTTTGCCACCTCCATAGAGCCTTTTGTAGGCAAGGCTGAAAAGACTGACCCACCACCCTAGAAAACATAAGTGGAAAGAAACATAAGGGTAATGCTGACCAATGCCAGATGTGTAAACCCCAATATGCGTGCTCCCAAGGCCATCCCCAGTATGGATAACATCGATGTCTGTGCAGTGACAGAAACCTGCTGCAAGCCTCCTGACAGCACACCAGCACTACCAGGTTATACCACGTATCATGTGTCATGGCCCCAAAACCTGGAACAAAACATAAAAGGAGGGTGAGTATCCATATTCAGCACAGACACCCATACGTCCAGGTAACTGACAATGCACAAGGCATTGGAGTCCACCCATGTGCAACTAACTGTAAGCAAGACTGCTGTACAGTCTGTAGCATGCTACAGACCACACTCTCACACACAGGATCCCCACCCAGCCGTCCTGAAGACACTGGACAGTATGAATGTCCCATCAAATACCAAACAAGGTTCCACAAATTACCACATAGGTGGTAAACCATTATGTATGGAAGGAGTAACCAGGGACCTAGGGACACAAGTGGACAGTAACCTGTTGTGTGACACCCACATTGCCAATGTGGCTAGGAAGACTGTCTACATTTGACACCGTATCAGGAAATGATTCACATCTACGTCAATAGAGGTCATTGTGCCCCTATACTGTTCTCTAATCACACCCATAATCTAGTGCAGTGCCTCATATGGGATGTACCTTACCTGACACCTGCAGCAGTTAGAAAGACCTCAAAGGTACCTCACCAAGAGGAGAAAAGGTCTCAAATATATGTCATATGTTGCCTGGCTGTAGACACCCCAGCTGAATGCAGTCACATACTGCCTACACAGAGGCATTGCATGCCTGTTGTAGAAGGCCATGCCCAACACAGGAGTAATGGACATGCTCCACCCCAGAAAACTCAAATCCATCGGAGCTGTGAGAGTGAGAGATGTCAACCTCAACAAATAATGAAATAGGATGTGCTGGTGGGACAGATACATAATCCAGAGGCTCCCCACACCCTGGACCAGAATCCCACTCCATGTTAGGCAGAGCTCCTCACTGACACTCTTCAACAGGAATCTTGCCAAGTGGATGGATGATTGTAGAGTTACACTATGGGTCTTCACTGTGTCATGTCCAGACAGAGGCACAGCAAAGCAAATCATAAATGGCCATAATATTCACATAGCAAGGGGTGGCAAAAGCCACACGCACTCTGGCTAGGATAACAAATGCCCTAGGATGGATAGCCTAGTATGAACCTATGAACCTATGAAGATACAAATTGTACAGGACACCAAGGATAATCCCAAGGCTTTCACAACTGATGGTAGGAACCATGTTGGGAATTCACAGATATGCTCTGAATCACACAAATATCACAAACACACACACATATTGCCAACATACATCCTGACAGGTGCAGTGCAAACCCCCACCCCGAATGCAGAATATCTATCCCAGCAGACTGCTGGCCCCCTGACATTGCAGATGCTGAGGTAACAGCCAACATCTACAAAGCAAAACACACAGCAGCAATGGTATGAGATGGTGTCCTGGGCTTAGTGCAACATGGACTCCAAGATGAATGGAATGCCAAACCACACTACTGCTCAATGTCAGCCTTACCACATAATATGTACCCAAAGAGCAGTGTACAACAACAGTGGTCCTTCTCAACAAAGGTGTTGCCTGAATGGATACTGAAAACTACTACCCCAGAATCCTGAGAAGCTCGGTCTGCACAGCTATGGAAAGGATCAGCATGTACCACAGACATAAAGATATTGGGGACCTACTGACACTGGACCCTACCCAGTGTGGCTTTCTTAAGTGCAGATCCTGCCCCTAAACATGTTTGACTCAATTGAAACAGTCATTAAGGTCATTGATGAGGGCAATGTGGTCCACACAGCATAGCTGGACCTTGCAAAGGCTTCTATACAATACCCTATGTGTTCATTATAGATAAGCTCACCAGCTTAAATATAAACCCCTATGTCAGTAGAGGGGTTGCAAACCAGACCAAGGACAGAACAGACATGGTCAGACATGCTGCAGCCATGTCAGACTACAAACCAGATGTAACTGGCATCCCACAAGGCTTGGTCCTGGGATCTCCCTCGTCTGGTATATATGTCCCATAGGTACAGGCAAACGACTGTGTCCGAACATGTTTGCAGAGGACTACAAACTGCTCACCACATATGATCCACCAGCTGACACAAGCATCCCACAAAAGGGCCACATAGAAACAGACAACTGGTGCCATAGCCATGTCAGCAAGCTAATTGCAGAAATGTGTATAGTCAACCCCCGTGGATATACAGTAAGTGCCCACCAATTACCACATAGGTGTTAACCCATTATGTAGTTAACATGTAATGAGAGACCTGGGGACACAAGGTGATAGATATCCTGCATTGGACAAACATGTGCTGTAGTGTTTACAGAAACATACCATATACCCACCTAATCATGAAGGTTGTCAGATCTAGATAAGGGGAGGTCATTGTGGCTCTGCAGTCATCCTTCATCAGCGGTACAATTGACTACAATAGCCCCTGTGGGATGTACCTCAGCAGACACCTCCATCAACTGTAAAGTCCCCAACAGTACCTCACCAGGAGTATCAAAGAGCTTGCACAGATGCCATGTGTTGCCGGTATCAATAAACATGCTGCACCTTGTACAATCTGAATGGCAGTGAGCTATGCACATGAGACCTGAACCCCAGCACTGACTTACATAGGACAAGCTGTACTGCATGATCCATAACACAGAAGCCACCCCACCCATGAGTGAACCCCCAGTACAGGCTACCCATAGAGTCACTTATCAATCTTCCTCAATAGGAATCTTGATGAGTGGATGGGAAATGGTAGCTTTATCCTGGGTATCACTGTCATGTCACAGGTAGACAGAGGCACAGTATACTAACCATGACATATGTCATGGCAAACTCCACTTACAATGTGTGTTGAAGGACAAACACACTCTCCAACTAGCATTTGACATGGACTAGGGCACATCGCTAGTGTTTGCAAATGTACACCTATGTTGTGGAATACACTACCAATGTTGGACAAGCCTGGTTTAAGTAGTTCATATCTGAACAGAATGCAACATGGTCAGATGTACACAACTGGCCCCTAACCAGGCTGTTGTGCCCACTATTGAAATGTAAAGCAGTGATAGCACTAAAGCCCAGGATACTGTCCACCACAGTCAAAGTACTACCAGTACACTATACAGTACTACAGTGTTGGGTCAGTGTGAAAGGATGTTGACAACTGTATGCAAAGTATCCCATGCAAACACTGCAGGCACAGTATAATCCTGTTGTGTTCACACACAAAGCAGTTGTACAGTAACTACACAACATGACACACAACACACAACTATAAACGGGTGATATTTGTTGAAGTTCACACTCATCCACAAATGGGGTTGGCTGCAGAGCCCAACATATGGAATGCTCACACTGGGCATGCTCACACACTTTGATAAATGAGATCTATGTCAGACAACATGCCATGGGAAGGCTGAACTGGGCATGCTCACACACTTAGGCCAAATCTCAGTTTAGCAGTTGGACACACATATCTGGTATTTTTATGTGTTATTCCAGGAACCAACCACATTACAGCAGTCTGCCCAGTGCACACAGTTAAATGACTACAGAGACATACGTGATATAGTGGATCCTTCCCATATGCAAACATCTTCCACAGATGCACAAGTTGTTCATACAAACAGGGAATGCTATGGCAATAAAGACGTGCAAACAGTCTATCAGCAACAAATAATGTGCATTTGACAATTAAACATATGGGTGTAGAGGTCAACACTAGGCTGTTTGCCCTAGGGAATGACAGCTTAGCCAGAGTGTGCTTGGTGTCTGCCTCCCCACAGGATGCACGGTCCCCTTTCTAAACACCGATGATGTCAGCACCCTATAAGTACAGCAGGAGAAAAGAAACTTCCCAGTAATGCGAATAGCGCGCTCTGCTAATGCGTCCGTCACAAGTGTCATAAAATAGTTAGGTAGGGGGTTGAATCCTGCAAATGCTCAGTGTGTGTGTGTGTGGGTGGGGTTGGTGTGTGTGTAAGTCTGTGGGAGAGAAATGTCCCTTTTGGCAACTGGGAAAACACACTGCAGGATGCACATTCCCCTTTCTAAACACCGATGATGTCAGCACTCACAGCAGGAGAAGAGAAACCTCCCAGTAATGCGAATAGCGCGCTCTTTTAATGCGTCCATCTCAAATGTCATAACTTAGTTAAGTAGGGGGTTGAATCCTGCGAATGGCAAGTGTGTGTGTTTGTCTGAGGGGGGGTTAGTGTGTGTGAGGGAAATGTCCCTTTTGGCAACTAGGAGAACAGACTACAGGATGCACATTCCCCTTTCTAAACACTGATGATGTCAGCGCCCTATAAGTACAGCAAGAGAAGGGAAACCTCCCAGTAATGCGAATAGCACACTCTGCTAATGTGTCCATCTCGAGTGTCATAACATAGTCAGATAGGGGTTTGAATCCTGCAATTGGCAAGTGTGTGTTTTTGGCTGAGGGGGGTTAGTGTGTGTGAGGACAATGTCCCTTTTGGCAACTAGGTGAGCAGACTACAGGATGCACATTTCCCTTTCTAAACACTGATGATGTCAGCACCCTATAAGTACAGCAAGAGAAGAAAAACCTCCCAGTAATGCGAATAGTGTGCTCTGCTAATGCGTCCGTCTCAAGTGTCATAATATAGTTAGGTAGGGGATTGAATCCTGCAAATGGCAAGTGTGTGTGTTTGTCTGAGGGGGGTTAGTGTGTGTGCAATTGTGTGCGAGGGAAATGTCCCTTTTGGCAACTAGGAGAACAGACTACAGGATGCACATTTCCCTTTCTAAACACTGATGATGTCAGCGCCCTATAAGTACAGCAAGGGAAGGGAAACCTCCCAGTAATGCGAATAGCGCACACTGCTAATGTGTCCGTCTCGAGTGTCATAACATAGTCAGATAGGGGTTTGAATCTTGCAATTGGCAAGTGTGTGTTTTTGGCTGAGGGGGGTTAGTGTGTGTTTTTGGCTGAGGGGGGTTAGTGTGTGTGAGGACAATGTCCCTTTTGGCAACTAGGTGAACAGACGACAGGATGCACATTCCTCTTTCTAAACACTGTTCAGCTGAAGGCCATGGCTCTGGCACAAGTTGTCTGTTTCTATGATGCCCCTTTGGAAGATGCTTGTGTCGGCTGGAGAGTCGATTATGGTGGCCAGTTCGCAGTCATCTGCATATTTGGTCAGCCACAGTCCGTCCGTGTTGGCCTGTACCTCCAATAAATATATACCAAACGAGAGGTCCCAGGACTGAGCCTTGTGGGACACAACTCGTAACTGGTTTGGAGACTGGCATGGCTCCAGCAATTCTAACCATGTGGGTTCTGTCCTTGAGCCACTGTGCAATCCATCTAGTGACATAGGGGCTTATATTTAAGTTGGTGAGCTTCTCTAGAATGCCCAAGTGGGGTATTGTTGTGAAGGCTTTTGCAAGGTCCAGGTAGGCTGTGTGATCCACCTTCCCCACGTCAATGGCCTTGGTGACTGTTTCAAAGAAATCAACCAGGTTAAACCTGGTAGTGCTGGTGTGCTCTCAGTAGCCCTGAACCAGGCATCTGTTACTGCACAGATATCAATGTTCTCCATGCCAACGAGTGTTTTGGGTGCATGCATCTGGAGGTTTAGACTTCTGGCGTTGGGTAGCATTACTCTTAGTTTCTTATCCCTTGTGATACCTATGAAGGTGGGTTTGTCATTTGAGCCTTGCCTAACATAGGCACTATGGGGGTAGCAAGAGCCTTTGCCAATATCTGAAAGCCCAGGGGTGACAGGTGCAGGCCGTCCCTAGCGAAGCAGGTAGTTCAACAGAAGATGAATATGTGAAGGTGTAGTGCCTGTGATTAGTTAGCGGTAGCATATATGACTGCTCACGTGGACACATGCCAGGTAAGTCATATGCACTGTCACAGGCAATATACATGTGAACAGGACAACCAGTGATATCCTGTCAAGTGGGACATGGACATACATATAGTAAGCTATGCAGATGGCACTAGGAGTCCACAGAAGCTCTATAACTATGCATTACAGGTGTGATCAGTATTCCAGGGTAATTGCAAGCAAACATGCATGCAAACAAAGCTACGGTAAACTGGGCTGCATGTAGTCCATTGTACAACAAACAAGCTGTACCAGTTCCAGTAGGTAACGCTGCAAATATGCAGGCACTATGCACATGTACATGGAAATACACTGGTCAGATGGCTAGGGTCCAGTCTCAGTGCACACAAGTGTACAGACCATGTACTGTCAGGATGTACAATAACTGGATGGAAACCCATGTTCTCATACCTGCAGTAATACACATGTCAAATAACAGACACTGAGCCTTCACTCAGTGGTTCCATACTTAGTAGGATGTATGATACCTGGCCTGCCACCACAGTATCCCCGACATATATGGGGACTCTCCCTCCTGTGACAGTTAGTTATGTGTGTTGGGGCTGTCTAGCATGGTATGAGATGTGAGCATGCAGTGCTAGGGTGCTCCTGTGTGTCCTGTACCAGTCGTGTAGTACTGCACACATATCAACATCCTCAAACATCTGCATTGCAGAGTCCAGTGTGGGCAACATGCCACTTGCAATTTACATGCCCATCATTGTGTATTACTACATTAATTACCTTATCCCCTGTGCTATCTATGTATGTAGCCTTCTGTTGACATCATTACCACCAGTATGCCAACATGTGCAGATGATACACTATGGTACTTACCATGGGTGTAGACAACAGGACATGACAATCACACACTTACTGCATCAGGCATGCTGTGATATACCCACAATTAATTCAGCACACAGAACTGTTAACAACATGATACTATTACTACACATCTTTGTGGTCACCCTGTGCATAAGCAACATGTTAACCTGTACCTGCACAGTTGTTACAGATTGCAGGAGATGGCACAGTTTCATCATATGCACAGGGTGTGAACTTGGTATGCCTGAGTCAGCCACCGATACCAACAATTGACATGTATGTGTATGTGTGTTGGTGAGGGACAGCAGTAGAAGGTGGGGCAATGTTGATGCAGTGTGTGCATGTATGCGGTAGTCCTAGGTGTTGTCAATTCGCATGTGTGTATGGATGCACACAGTTCCACCTCATGGCTGCCATATACTGGTGTTTGTGGACAGCCACAGACTGTACCTGCCAGGTCATACAGATCAGTGTCTCTGGCCACGGACACGGTACCTGTGCCTTGCAGGGGTGCTACAGACCGTATCCAGTACCAACCCAGACTGGGTACTGTCATCAGAAGCAGGTGTTCGTTGACTGGACACAGATCCCTGTCGGGCCTGGCCAGAGTCACGTGCACGTGGTCTCCTTGGGCGGTCTGATGACCGACTGCCAGCTGCTGCTGTTGCTGGCATACGGCCACGTCGACGCCTCAACCACCCACCATCGCCCTGGCTCATGGACATGTAGTTGTGGAACCGGTCTAATATGCCCCCACAACGTCTGTCTATGACATCGGTGAATCACGGATGGCAGCCGCAATGTCACGCATACTGTCAGTCATGGCTGTGCGACATGCTGTCAGCTCCCTCAGACCCTGTCTGGTGTACCGTTCCATACGTGACTGTGCCTGCATGACAGCCCGAAACATAGCTGAGGTTGTAAGACCTCTGTGGGCACGTCTGACAGGGGCAGTACGCCCACGGATGCTCCCACGAGAACCCCTGGACATCTGTCTGTGTGGTACCATCTCTGGGCCATGCCCATGGCTGCTGTGTGGGGAGGCATGTGCCACAGATACCACATTACCCTGGTCATTGCCCACTATGCTGTCCATCACCTAGGGACATTGGTGACCAAGGGTGTATTGGCAGGATAACTGTGCGCATTGATGGGGTCGACAGCTGTGTACTGTCAATCGGCTGACCAATGGCGGACCCTGGCATACTTTCCTGTGCCATTACACAGATGTCATCATTATCAGTACCCACGGCACCTGATTCAGGTTCCTTGCTACATGACACCAGAGCAGCAACAGAACCTGTGGGAGGGAAACAGGAAACACAGTTTACAATGTCTACACATTACCAGTGATGCACACGTGCACACATGCACAGGTGCACACATGCACACAGTTTCACACAATTGTACAGTACTCAGTATGCGTGATATCAACACACAGACACGGACACACCTACATGCATACAAAGAGCACTACTAAGTGAGCCAAATAGTACTATTACTATCAACACTATTACAGGAATTGTTAATACACACTCACCAGCATGGATAGGCTGCATTGCTGTTATACCAGAGGGTCCTGCAGACGTGAAGAAAGTAATGTCAGTGGGCAGAACTGTGCCATTGTTACTGAGTATGATACAGGTCAGTAGTACAACAGTCGCCTTTCACAGGTCAGCTGCTAATATTGAGGATATCACACTTGCACATTAAATACTATGGTGACAGCTACAAATCAAGGACACACCTCACACATGCATTAACTACCAGTGTATACAACAGTCAACTATACATATGACATATTACCTGCACGTTCACTGTCTTGCTGCTGCGTGGCTCCAGCCTCCATCATAATGCATGTCTGCTGCTGTTGTTGTTGCTGGCGGACTGGAGCCACTACACTCATGAGTAGTCCCACCAGTCTGGTGAGTGGGGGATGTGTAGCCACCCCACCACCTGTGGCGACCTGTTGCCTGTGGATATCTGACGCACGCTGATGGACATGTCTGATTAAATCACTGCAGTGATGTCGTACCTGCTCATATGTCCTATTGTGCGTTCCTATGTCATTTACCCGACGGACAAGGTCTTGCCACAGTGCAGCCTTCTCCTGCTGATTCTGGCTGGTGCGGGAAAAGAGTATTGCATAATCCCGCACCAGGCTCCTGGTGTATCTCCTCATCCTCAGCTGTGGAGTAGGTGGGATTCCGCGGGTGGGCCATGTACCTGGGAAAGAAAATAACCTGGTATCAGCAATATATGTCAGCAGAATTTGGCACACATACTACACATGCTACTCAACTGTTATACAACATATCTCACATATGTAGCATCCGTCTGTCTGTTGGTGGATACACATGTAGATGGCCAGGTATCACTGCTCAGCCAGCAACTGTGCAACAGTACCTGGCACACTCCATATGACATACTACCAAACCCCAGCAGTCAGAACACTGATTCAGGTCAAGAGCACCTCCTCACTCTGGGGGTTTGTATCTAGGTACTGTATGGCCTACATCATCAACTACTGTGAGCTGACCACACACTGATTGCCCTGGATATACATATCCCACCTCCACCACCAGCACAAACGACTATAGTGCATAACATTACAGATACAAACTTTACACTTTGTAACAGTGACATGGTATTGTTTCAGCCCACTGGGCCAGTGGCAGATACAACCCACAATGCTGACCCCTACACAATTGCTTTCTACAGACATCTCCGAGAATGCATGGATCATGCAATCCCATATATGACCAAGACACTCTCCACAAAGGGACAGCATCCTGTCTGGTGGACCCCAGCCATAGACAGATTGTATTACAGAAGATGGAAGCTACTGCAAGACAGAGCATAATTCCATAAAGGGAGGGCATGTCTGAGCAGCACAAGTAAGGATCTATTTTCCATCATACAAAATCCATGGGCAACTTTGAGAGGGAAATCAAGAGGGACACTACAGATAACCAGAAGGCCTTCTTCAGTTATGTTAGCAACCTGGTCAGGATCCATCCTCTATGCCCATAGTTAGTACACAACAACAAATATTTCACTGACACCACAGATATCGACAACATTGTGGCAGACAGGTTCAGTGCAGGTGTCACCCCGCCCTCTCCCCCAACATAAGACATAGTTATACCAGCTGACTGTAGCCTCCCTGTCATCACAGATGTCCAGGTGAGAGCCACCCTCAGAACAGCAGAATACACAACATGAATGGGACCTGATGGTATCCCCAGTTGCATGCTACATAAGCTCTGACAGGAGCTAAACACACATATAGAAGTGCTACGTAACACTAGCCTGACTACAGGTTATGTACCTGTACACTGGCGCACAGCAGCAGTGG
Organism: Protopterus annectens; assembly: GCF_019279795.1. Lineage (NCBI taxonomy): Eukaryota > Metazoa > Chordata > Ceratodontiformes > Protopteridae > Protopterus > Protopterus annectens. Next base: position 66,584,112 of record NC_056732.1, read on the forward strand.
TTCCACTCCACGAAGGAGGCACCTCAACATACCAATACAATACAACACAATACATTACATTACAATACAATACTATACAATATGCTATTGCCCCTGGGACTACAGCAGCGTACTGTTCTGCTACCCTGACCATTGTGACACATCTGGTGTGATGGTACCTGCTGCTGTCACACAGTTACACAGGGTGACTCATATGGCATATTACCTATCTGACTAACATTCAGCAGGGGTATGTGTGACATGTACTCATGGGGAGTCTTGCTTCTTAACACTGTGTGGTTTATTGCAGGGTATGTCTTATCTGTGGGTAGGAACTCTTACCTCCACATGTGCACTCTATTGCAGTGGCACGGACGACACACAGCAGACATTTAGGTTGTGGATGGTGTGAGGTGTTACTATGGTTGTTGGACATCTGTCATGGGTGTGACTTACATATGTAAATCCGGGAGTGGTAACCTCTATGTGGGTAGCATATGTGTACTCTCTGGTGTTGTCAGTCACTGTGCATTGGTAATGTGTTTGAGTGCATTGTCACAGTGTTGTACATGTCACTGTGTCCTTCTCCATATCTGTAGCTGTCATGTGAGGTCCATACCATGGCATCCATTATGTGGTGTGGAGGGGTACACTGACCTACATGTCCATAGCTGACACACCATGTCCGCTGACACATACCATGTGCAGGTATTCCAGGGATAGTGTGCCACTGTGAATATCATTGGGGCCACTATTGTACACATTTATGACCCTGTTTACCCCTGACACATGCAGTGGTGGGCAGCCAATCGCATATTTGGTGGTTACTGGTGTAGGTGATCTGGAATGTGGTATGGTACTCCGGTTTTGACACTGGTGTTCACTCCATGCCTTTGTCACCAGGCACCTGTTGCAGTACATCTGTACACATGTGCCTCACTCAGAATTTATATACATCTCTCTCTCTCTCCCCATATATATATATATATATATATATATATATATATATATATATATATATATATATATATATGTATGTGTATATATATATATATATATATATATATATATATATATATATATATATATATATATATATATATATATATATATATATATATATTGATGTACGTATATTGCTATAGATGTGGAGGGGGGGACAGGGGGTTTGAGTGACAGAGGGGGTGGGACAGGCTGTGTTGCAGGTCGTCATATACAGTCATACCTGTAGATAGTCGGATCAGTCTGTCTATGTATATGTATCTACATATATCTATATCTGTATGTGTGCATTACATAGATATGTTTGTACAATATTCTATCTACATCTGTCTATGTATTCCTACATCTCTCTCTCTATGTATGTATACATATATGCATATCAGATATATGTATATATATATATATATATATATATATATATATATATATATATATATATATATATACACATACATATGTTGACATACATACGTATCCATATGTTAGACAGGTATATCAACATATTTGTCTACCATACTGTATACACACACTAACATACTGCTAAACATACATAACTGTGAAACCTACTTTGTACATGGCACTACAACCTACAATCAACCAACATTGATATGTGCACATAGATGCTCTCACATACAAATGTATGGACAGCCTTCACTGATAGTTGCTGTATGTACCCTGCCCTTTACACATCTTCATATACATATGGATACAGACCAATGACACATATGGAGGGTTCACAGTATGTAGACCTTTATAGTATTACTTTACATTACCTGTGTTTGTCACAGCTGCTTGTGTTGCCGTCTGGTTCTCTGTCCTGCTGCTCCACTTCCCAGTTGTCAGCTTTCAGGTAGCTGTTGCTGAACAATTTGTTTGTGTCTGCTTAATTGCAGTTTTCTCTCTCTGTCTCTCTCTCTCTCTCTCTCTCTCTCTCTCTCTCTCTGTCTGTCTCTCACGTCCTTCTCAGGGTGCAATGAAAGTATTGCATGTGTGGACTGGGAGTACAGCATACTTTTGTAGGTATCTGCATATACCCATGTGATAGCCTCTGCACCAATTGTTAGCCAGCATTTGCTAATTGCATGCAGCCAGTTGTGTACTGATTGCAGTTCTCACTGTGATTTCAGAACAGTGCTATAAAAGGGTATGTGAGATAGGCGTAGCCCTTTCAGATTTTAAGGGCAGGGACCATGCTGTTATGCTGTGGACAATGTTCTGTGAGTGTAAAGGTTGGTATCTCTCTCATATTTCCAGGTGTGTTGTAGATTAACATTCCTCCATTCATTTCTCCAGTTTCCTGTACTAACTGTGTATGTACACTGACACCTACAACTACTACTACTGTTAATGTGTGTGTGTGTGTGTGCTTTCCTTTCACTTTTGCTTGCACTTTGTTGCTAAGGCTTCAATAGTTGCCCTTTACAGTCACTACTTGTATGCCTGCTAGGTTTCTTGACTGTAGTGTGCTGCTGTAGCTTTCCTATTTTCCATGTACATTCACACCTTGGAATGCTTGCTATATCTGCTAGGGTGTTACAGCATGCAGTGTGGTCTGGCCATGGTGTGGGCCTTGACATCTACTAGGGTATTTGAGTATGCTGCTGAGCAGGCCCCAGAGACTTTCAGGTTCATCTGTTATGTGCCTCATGTAATGGTACATATCAGTGGGGTACACCCATTAAAATGTCTGGTATGCTGCAGTTGTGACTGTGGGTTAGCATGAGCATATGTATTACTACACTTTTTCTGCCATGCAAGTGATGAATACTTTCAGGACTCCATAGTTACCATTGCATGTGTTTCACCTTTCTGCCTACTTTTGTACATTTCACATGGGGTCTGTGGGGCATCCCTGTAAGTCATTCACTGTTGCTATATCTAGGCTCTTAACTATTCAAATATGGTGGTGTCAGACCCGTCATGTGTACAGATATTTGCAGGTTGTCCACATTTCTGCCTCATATTTTGGTCAATATCTCATGCACACCTTTTTCTGGCAAGTCACTCTGGGCTGAAGTCAGAATATGGTGACAAACATTCAAGTTTCAGACTGCATACCCTTCCAAACATCCCACAAAGTGCAGACCCTGTTACTCTCTGAACTGTCTGCGTTTGTTGTAACATTATTTGTAATGTGTCCCTGGTTTTGGGCCTTTGCTCCACATATTTTATTACTTGGTCCAGATGTGTTCCTGTAAGAGGTTTCTGTTCACACACTACTATTATGGAAATCCACTAGTTTTGATAGTAATTCTAAATGGCATGCTTTGTGTACTACACATCTATATTCCCTTTACATTCATTCCTACTATTACATGATATATTTATTTTAGCACAATGTTCTTGTATAAGAGTCATGGCTTAATGGTAAGTCATGCAGACTACTGTTTCCAAGGTCCTGGGTTTGGACTGACAGTGGGATTTTATTTTGCTTTTGAGCTGAGTACAAGACCTGTCAATCAAAGTGACTAAGGCACTTTTAAGCAGTTGTAACCGGGTTAGCGCTGGTTTGCGCGGAGCTCACGCATGCGCACTGGCATTTAGCTCTGCGCACACATGTGCACACCCGCTTACAACCGCTTAAACGTGCTTACTCTTGCGCACACCCGCGCTATTTTCTTTGAAAGAAAAGAAAATGTGGAGACAGGAAAGTGGTGAAAAAGGGGTCACAAAGAAGGTAAGACAGTAGGGAAACAAGCTTGGGATGTGCAGGAGGGATGTAGGTAAGGCCCATAGCTGCCCATTTCTTCATCAGCAACAGCTGTGCATATGTATGTAATTTGGTGTGACATTTGAAACCTTCCACCCCTGAGAGAGGTGTCAGGACAACAATAATACTTGTTGTGCAGCCAATTGTAATTGATAGGTTCCATGTCCAGTAGACATGTGTGCGGAATGGGCAGCTATGTATGGGGCGTAATTTTTTTGTGGGTACAGAGTGCCCTTTTTTTTTTTCAGGTGAGAGTGGTATGTCAGGTGAAGGAAGTCGGTACAGCTGGGGAGGTAGGTTGGGTAGGTAAACAGAAAAGACAAACAAGACTCATACGGGGCGGTGTATGACACGTGTGGGGGGGGTTACACAGTTGACGGGGACGGAGGTTTGGATATCCAGAGCCCATGAGCCCACAGATGGCAACAGTGGAACTGATATCCCCACCCATAGGCAGTTGCCACTGTTCCTTCACTGCCCAGGACGGGGCTGTGCTGGGGGCTGTGTAGGCGGGGCAACAGGCATGCCCGTTAGTTGTGCCACCCGTGCCTCGAGCTGGTGTAGGGGCTCGAGAACAGAGTCCCGAATCTCCCTACGCACCACAGTCTGGACGCTACGGAGGGTGAGTGGTGGTCCTCCTCCGGCCACACTTGCAGAGGGGGGGTGAGCCCCATCCCCTGCAGCGCTTCCACCCGCAGGTGGCACAGGGCCACCAGAGGAGGGTCCGGACTCGGCACTAGTGCCAGGTGCACTCGCCAGCTGAGGTGGGAGAGGTGGGTCCACTGGAACCCACCTTCCCTGTCGTACTATGTTTTGCATTATGTCATGACAGTTTGGGTTAGTGACATATTTTACCATTCACAATTAGTTGTAACAGTATGCATTAGTATTCCCATTAACCAAACACCCAGATATTCACACCATTCAACAGCGTGCATAACACATGCATAATTTGAACAGAAATACACAGTCCAACAACATGCAGGGTTAATTGATGGCAACAGGCCATCAGGTGTGGATGTATGAACAGGTCAGATGCATCAACAGACATGCAAATATATATGACCCAACAGGACAAACGTCCAGGGGTGTTAATTGTGGTTGCACATACCATTTTCACGTGGAATGGGTTATATGTGGTTATAGGGTGGGGTGAAGAAAGTAATATTAACACCTTTGAATAACAATACATATGCTGTACATTTCTAATAGCTACAGTTATATACACACTACTGTTCTAACTACAGTTTCCTATATGATAACTATTTCAACTTGGTGATAGGACTGTTACTGCAACATCAATATACATTTTATGGTTCTTCATACACATTCATATCTAGCTTTGTTCAGCTACATCATCCTGCTACATTTGCTTTATATAGCTGTAGACAAGTGTGGATGTTTGGTATGTCAGACAAACATTCTATCTGCATATTGCAGACTGAGAGCAACATATCCAGATTTTGGGATACACATTCCAGATGCAGCAACACTTTGAACAGATTCTGCTGTTTGGTTTTGAATCTCACATGCATTTCATTCTGTCTTGACTGCAGTATACTTTATTCAGGGGTTATTACTACTGTATTGCTGGATTCATGACACTTTCTCACACTCTCACTTGCTTTCATTTTACTATTCAGGATGGTACTTCTAGGCTTTATTGACATGTTTTACCAGTAGTTATTACAATCCTTTCCAGCAGTCTCACTTCTGTCATGTTTCAGTATTTCCACAGGGATATATTTCACACATGTGATTTCATCATCTTCTGCAGCTATACTTTTCAGCCTGCTGCAGGTTGTGTACTATTTTCTTACAGGCAGGGCATTTTTATTTCAGAATATATGTTAGACAGTTTCATGTTTAGGTTAAACTTACAGGCTGAAACACACTTTTGTAATCAAGCAATACTTGCATACACTTTCACACTGTTACTTGCAGATTTTATTCCTTAATGACTACACTGCACTCTTTTGCTGACTGTCATACTTTTATATTTCTTTACAGTTACTGGTAGTGGATTACTGACCTGCCTGTTGGCGCAACCGCACCAGCCTATTGCCATAGGCTCTGCGGTTCGCAGAATGGACACCTGCAGCTGTAATATAAATTAAGTAATATTGGAATACACATCTCCATAATATCAGCTAGTTTAATTTCTTACATACATAATTAAATGTTACTTACTCAGTAGTGGGGCGTTTGGTGTTTGCCGGGCCTCCTGGATCCAAAGGTTCAGTTGGTCCTGCTTGCGTCTCTTCAGGTCCGCATGGTGGTTTCGGACCTGCTCACCAGTCCTTGGAATCCCTGTGGCACTGGTGAGATCATGAGCCAACCGGTCCCACGGCGCAGCCCTGTATGCTCCCCAGAGGACCTGGCCCTGCATGAGTTGGGCCTCATGATTATGGACTAGGAGCCAGACCATGTACCTGGACTCCTCAACACCCCACCTCTGCGCTCGAAAGCGACTACCCTCTCCTACTCCTGTCATTCTGTCTGCAGGTCAGTTCTACAATCGTTTATGCTGTGTATTCCCGCCTATGGGGCTTATATAGTCCGTTTTTCCCGCACATATCTGTGATTGGCCATTTTGGAATTTTATCAACTTCAGTAAACCTGCATTGTCATGCTCTAGTTTGTATTCATTCCTATATATTAGCTATTATTGCATTTACAGGTACTGCTGTCATGGCTTAGTGGTTTTGTACCTTGACTATGGTGTATAGTATCCTGGGTTCGAACCTGGCCACTGCTTTTTATTTTTCATGACTGTCTAGACATGCTGAGGGGTGTGTCTGTGTAAAGTCAGATGTTAAGTTGCCAATCTCGCCTTCATTCTTGCTTGATGGGTTCGGAGCCGATCCTCGGCTCCGACTCGGCACTTTGCTAAGCTCGAGAGTCACTTTTACCAGCTCGAGGCAGCCCCATATCCCATGATGCAATGCGGTAAGTACCCAGATCTCGTTTGCCGCTTCGCTGATGAGGTCCTCCTTTTGCCAGCTCCTGGTAAGTGTTAGTTTTAAACTACTTTTTGCCCCTAAAATTTAACAATTTTCACTTTTCCTTAGTATACCTTCATTTTTACTTAATTATAAGCCCTTTTCTGACTAAAATTGTTTTTCCTCCCCTTCTTTAGTCAGGCCTTCATTCCCTCCCATCCCCCCCTGTTAGGGTGTGTGTGTGAGAGGTTAGTTATTGATTAATAGATAACTTTAGTTGTCTGATTGGGACTGTGTTGTGTGTGCTGTTGTGTACAACCATGTCCAAAGAAAGGGTCTCAGGCTTTAAGAAGTGTGACTCACGCTGTCAGAAGATGTCTCTGACAGACGGTCACACTTCTTGCTTATATTGCCTGGGACCTCTCCACCTGCAGGACTCCTGTGCAATTTGTCATTCCTTTAGCCAGAGAGTCCTGCAGGAGAGGAGAAATAAGTTGATTTTAAGGGGTCTCCTTAAACCGGAGGGCTCTCCGGCCAAATCGGCTCCGAGCAAGACTTCTAAGTCTTCTAAGGCCCAGGCTTCTGTATCTAAGCCGGTGGTTCGCCCGACTCCTTCGGAGTCGAGATCGGCTCCGGCTGGAGCCGATCCTGCCTTGCAAAAATCTTCGGCACCGATACTGCTATGGTCACATTGGTGTTGGCTCCGGCTGGCTCCGACCACCATATGGCTCAGGCTTCGGTGTCGGCGCCGACCTGCTCCGACACCGTTACTGTTATGTCTGTATCGGCTCCGGCTGGAGCCGATGCATCGAGACTTTAATTCGGAGCCGAAAAGTCCGCGGCTCCATCTGGATCTGTGGTTTCTTCGGCTCCGATGGTTCCTTCGAGGAAGAGGTCTAGGTCCCCTTCCTTGGAACCGATCCTTTCGGCTCCGGCCTCACCTCTCCTTTCGGAGCGGAGCCATCAGAGCCGATCATCTAGGTCGTCCAGGCTTTCAGACCATGATTTAGAGAGGGTGGTAAGTAGATTATTGAAATCACAGGCACTGGCCCATATGCTGCATAGTCCGTCTCAACAGATGACTATTAGTCCGCACCCTCTTCAAGTTCCTCCTTCGACTCTACCTCAGAGTTTGGAGCTGGAGTCTTCGGGGATAGTTACTGCTATGGCTGAGGAGCAGATACCCCCCCTTCTGCACCCTCTGCATCTACTCTTATCTCCTCTTCGAGACCTTTCTTGGAGGGATTCGGTGGTCGGGCTTCCCTGGTCTCCAAGGGGGTGAGTGGCATCGGACCCTTGTCCGACCCCGCTCTTCCCCTTAGAGCCTCGGCCTTGGTGAGCTCGGCTCCGACATCTGCCTCGGAGCCTTCCCTTTCGGTGGGCCCTGGAGTCCCGGTTTCTTCGGAACTGGTTCTCTCGGATCTCCCTGGGAGGGGGACCTTCGAGGTGATAAAGAGTGTGCAGGCCACTGGGCTCAGCCAGCAGTCCATTCCCTTAGCTCCTCCCTCTACAGTGCCTGTCGATATCTCTTCCATCTCTCTTGCTCCTGGACCCAGAGATCCACCGCCTCAGGTTTCCCCACTGGGAATAACCCCCTCTTCCGAGGATTCTCCTGATCAGTCAAGAGATCCTCCGCGCAAGAGGACTTTTAAGAGGAAACACCTAGACTCCCCTGAGTCTATCACTTCAGATACCGACTTAGATGAGTCGGAGGGATCCCAAGATCCCCCTCTGAGGATGTCTCCTTTTCAGACATCCTAGAACTCCTAAAACAGAGTGGAAACTGGCCCTCCACAAATCCCTCTGAGGATGAGTCGGTATACCTAGAGGCGTTTGGATCTCGGCCCTCCACCTCCTGGGTGTCTCCGCCTTTCGACCCCCTTATGGAGGTTATTGCTCGAAAGGCTTGGGCTGCTCCTGACTCTGTAGAGCCAGTTCCTAGGAGGCCGTCTAAATTTATTACAGCCCCTTCGGAAAAGCAATTCCTTACGAAAGGTGTCCCTGTTGATGCCATGGTGGTGGCGGCTGCCACTAAGAAGGAACTTGCAGATGCTTCCGTACCAGTCCATCCTCCTAATAAGGATTCTAGGACCATGGATAGGTATGGCAAGCGGATGTTCTCTTCAGCGACCTTTGCTATGCGCTCGCTGAACTACTTATGTCACTTCACCAGACTCCAAAGGGACATCCTTAAGGAACTAGGTGAAGTAGTACAGGATCCTACGGCTGCAGGGGCTCAAGAGAAAATTGCTTCTCAGCTAGGAATCCTTAATTCTTTAGCTAACTCCTCCATGCGACTGATATCATATGCAGCAGATGGAGCGTGTAGAGCCGCAGGTACAGGGGTGGCTCTTAGACGTCAATCCTGGATGCGGCTCTGTAATTTTGCAGATCCCTTTAAGGCGTCCTTCACAAACTCTCTCTTTGATGGGTCAGCTTTGTTTGGCCCTCAAGTGAAGGATACATTGACCAGGTGTGAACAGGACGGCAAGACTCTTTCTGCCATAGGGGTCCGTTTTTCCACCCCTTCTAAACCTTACCCCAAAGGACAGAAGGGTGGAAAGATGTGGTTCCGCAAATCCCAAGGAGTCACGCCGGATACACGTGGTCAGTTTACCCCTAGAGGCAGAGGGGGTAACAATAACAGATGCCGCTCTAGAGGCAGAGGGGGTCCACAGAACCAGGGAAGCAGAGAGCCTCTCTGACAAGCCCTTCCAGCATCCCTGAGATGTTGCCCGACTGTCCATCCTTGGAGGCAGTCGGGGGAAGACTATCGCTGTACCCAGAAGCCTGGCGTTCCGTCTCTCAAGACAGATGGGTACAGTCGATTATATCCGAGGGTTACAAAATTCCTTTCGAGGAAAGTCCCTTCTCTCACACAAATTCCCTTCCAGATGTACCACCCAGTCTAAGGAAAGTTGCAGAGTTAGAAGTATTAAAGCTTCTACAAAAAAGAGCCATTCAGCCAGTTACAACAGACCATTCAGAGCCCGGAATCTACTCAAGATTCTTTTTGGTCCCCAAAAAGACGGGAGACTGGAGACCAATATTGGATCTCAGCAGACTCGACAAGTCTGTGAGAAAGACAAGATTTCGAATGGTCACACTTCAGTCAATTTTGCCCTTCCTAGAGAAGGACAACTGGATGTGCTCAATAGATCTTCAGGACGCGTACTATCACATAAAAATTCACAGACGCTCCAGAAGATTTCTCCGCTTTCGGCTGGGGTCCAGTCATTTTCAATTCAGAGCCCTGCCCTTTGGTCTCATTACAGCCCCCAGAGTGTTCACCAAATGTATGGCAGTGGTCATGGCTCACCTGAGACGTCAAGGATTCCAGGTGTTTCCGTATCTCGACGACTGGCTCCTTTCAGCCACCACCAGGCATCAACTTCTTCAAGCCAGGGATTACACACTAAATCTCTGCACTCAATTAGGGATTTCGATCAACTACGAAAAATCCTCCTTATTGCCCTGCCAGTCTATTACCTTCATAGGCGCAAACTTAAACACTGTTCGGATGTCAGCAACCCTCACAGACCAAAGAATCTCAGATATACAAAGTCACGTGAGGATCATCCTTGCCAGCAAAAAGGTACAAGCCAGAATGGTTCTGAAGGTGTTGGGCCTCATGGCTGCGGCCATTACCCTTCTCCCCCTGGCCCGCTTCTACATGCGTCTGCTTCAATGGATGTTGTTCACTCAGTGGTCTTACCAACAACTTCCAATGCGTCACCAAATCCTGGTGACACAAATTTGCAAGAATCATCTTTCATGGTGGATTACTTCTCCCCAGATTCACCAAGGCAGACCCTTTGTATCCCCGGCCCCGGTAGCCACTGTCACTACGGACGCCTCCCTGATCGGGTGGGGGGGGTCATTATCAGGGCAGGATGGTTCATGGGACGTGGCAACCGTTCGAATACCACCTGCACATAAATGTCCTAGAGATGAGAGCAGTGCTTTTGACGTTGCAAGCCCTCAACGACTTTCTTCCCTTGGGAACAATTGCAGTTCACACAACAAAATGTCTGTAGTATGGTATATCAACAAACAGGGCGGAACCAAGTCCTACCCCTTGTGTCGAGAAGCTCTCAGACTTTGGCAATGGGCGATCTCCTCTCATCGGTTTCTGGTAGCAACGCATATCCCTGGGAAAACCAACATTCTAGCGGACAGATTGAGCAGAGCTATTCTCATGCCTCACGAGTGGTCTCTCAAACAATCTATAGTGGAGGAGATTTTTCTAGAATGGGGCCCATGTTGCGATCTTTTTGCTACTCCCCAAAACAGCAAATGCCCAGACTTCTTTTCTCTCTTCCCACTGCCAGGCCATCCCCCCAGAGATGCTCTAACCCAGGATTGGCCCCAGGGACTTCTTTATGCCTTTCCTCCCTTTCCGCTGATTCCACAAGTTCTCCAGAAAGCCACCGTTTTGAGAGCCAAAATGATTCTCATTGCTCCATATTGGCCTCGACAAATTTGGTTTCCGTTCCTCCATCGTCACCTTTTGGTGCAGCCGTGGCATCTGGACCCAGTACCAGACCTTCTGATTCACCAATCGGGTCAGCTGCACCGGTCTTTCCCATCTCTCAACCTCACAGCATGGTTGCTCCACTTCCTTCCTTAGCCAGGCGTCCTATGATCTCTAATCCTGTTAGGGATATCATAGTGGCTTCACTAAAATCCTCTACTAGAAGGATTTATACCAGCAAATGGAAACGCTTCTCTTGTTGGGCAAAAGCTAAAAATATAGATCCTTTTACTGCTCCTGTTCAAGCAGTTTTGGATTTCTTAGCGGAAATCTTTCACGCGGGCTCTTCATCTTCCACGGTCAGAGTTCAGTTGGCTGCTATCTCGAACTTTCATGTCGGGTTTGCAGATCACAACATTATGTCCCACAGGCTTTGTAGAGCCTTCTTAAAGGAATCTTTCTCCTGAAACCTCCAGTCAGGAGTCCTCCTCCTCAATGGGACCTAAATTTAGTGCTGACATCCTTGATTCTTCCTCCCTTCGAGCCAGTTGTTTCATGTTCCCTGAAATTTCTTTCATGGAAAACACTCTTCCTGGTTGCTATTACCTCGGCTAGGAGAGTGTCTGAACTTCATGCTCTCTCTGTTCGTCCCCTTATTTGGTCTTCCACAAAGACAGGGTATCCTTGAGAACTAATCCGACCTTTTTGCCTAAGGTCGCCTCAAAGAATAATTTGAACCAATCTATTGACCTTCCTGTATTTTTCCCAAATTACTCAAACAGATCGGAACAAAAATTACATTATCTTGATGTTCACCGCCAACTCAGATATTATTTGGACAGAACAAAACAATTCAGGAAATCCGATCAGCTCTTTATTTCTTATGCTGATAACAAAAAAGGCCTTCCTGTCTCCAAAGTGACCTTATCTAGATGGCTTTCTTCTGTCATCTCTAAAATCTATCAGCTCAGGGGAAAACAGCTGTGCTCGAAACCTAAAGCGCATTCAAACAGAAGCTTAGCCACTTCCACAGCCTTTCAGGCAAGACTTCAATTAGACACTATTTGTGCAGCAGCCACTTGGGCCACTCCTCATACCTTTGTTTCTCATTACAAATTGGATTTGGCCTCCAGGGATAGAGACAGTTTTGGCTCTACAGTTCTCAAGAGTCTGTTCCATTGAGCCACCCAGGATAGAGGTGCTAGGGACGCGGTCCCATCAAGCAAGAATGAAGGCGAGATTGACAACTTAACATTGAGAAGTTATGTACCTACCATAACGTTCCATGTTAGTTGTCTTCTCGCCTTCTTTCTTGCACCCTCCTTCCCCCTGGCCTGGACAGACCTTTTCTCCCTACATGGAAGTATGTTTTTTAAGACCATACAGTTCTGGTCTTCCTTACCCATCCTTCAGGTGTTTTTCTGCCTTCTTTCTTCCTTCTGGGAAGTTTTTTATGCTAGGTGTTATTGCCTAATAGACAACAAACGAGATTTGGGTACTTACCGCCTTGCATCATGGGATATGGGGCTGCCTCGAGCTGGTAAAAGTGACTCTCGAGCTTAGCAAAGTGCTGAGTCGGAGCCGAGGATCGGCTCCGAACCCATCAAGCAAGAAAGAAGGCGAGAGAAGACAACTAACATGGAACGTTATGGTAGGTACATAACTTCTCATTTTGATACGGCTTGCTCAACATTGCCCGCCGGTTAGCTTGTTTGCGCAGTGTGCAGCTCCGCGCAAATGGGGTACGCTGCTTTAAGCCTCATTTGGCTATCGGCACGCATATTACGCTCAGCTCAGTTAGGGGCACATACATTTAGCGTGTTAAACCACTGCTCATCTACGGGCACTCATTTTGCGCCAGTTAAACCACTGCTCATCTACGGGCACATGCACTCACTCTGTTAAACTGTAGCTCAGCTATGAGCACATCTGGCATTTTTTCTTCTTTTGTTACCTCGCATGTCTTCAATATAAATGGGCTATTTCATTACATTTTATATATATTGGGGTTTTATGTGTACATATTTGTCAGGGACTTGTTTCCTGCTTATTTTGAAAAAAAAAAAATTGGTGTTGTGGGGGCTCGAACCATGAATGCCTGCTCTTCAGCCAACATCTCTACCGCTATGCTATTGCTTCCTGGCTTATTTTGCATATTTAGTTCTTATATGCTTTCCCACTGACTGCTAACTGTAGCTGCGCTACGGGCACGCCCATGCAAACGAGCGCACTCACAGTTAAACATCTTTACAATTTAAAAAAAATATATAACATGTTCATTTATATATATTTTATGTTCATAGTCTGTGGGGGCATGTGTTGTGTTGTGTTTATTCACATTTCCGTGGACTCTGTTGTGGGTGTTTACTTTGGGCACTTTTACACTTCTGGGGGCATGTCCGCTTGCAGGGCTCAGCCTACGGACACGCCCCCTACTGTCTTACACGGACCGTGTTAGACTTAGGTGTGATTCAGCATGCTCTCATGAATATGCAAAGCATGCTGACATCACTCCATTTAACTGCAGCCTCTGTGTAAGAGTTATAACTCTTACACGGAGGCTTTGTGAATCCTGGGGATAGTGTATGTGTGTGTGTATATATATATATATATATATATATATATATATATATATATATATATAAATATAATGTGTGTGTGTAATGTATATAAAAATAGAAAAGAAAGCAAACCATTTTAACATTTTTCCTTCCACATAAGTTATACATTGCGTACCTTTTCTTCATAACAGCCATCTTTCATAAGTTCATAGATTAGTACCAGGCTAACTGCCTTTGTGGGCCATTTTAAGCCTAGCTATTTATCCTGTGTGAGTATCAAACCCTGCACCTTATGTCTGTAAGGTAAACGCCTTAACCATTGTACCAACCTCCACCCAGTCCAATATTTTATAAATTGCTCAATTTCTGCCGAACAAGTAGTGTATTTTTTGTGAGCACATATTATTGATGCTGTCAAATTCTAATCTTCCCCGATTTTTTTCTTAGTTTCTTATTAGTATTGCCTGCAGAAATAGCATAACCTGTTTTTTTTTTTTTTTTTGGGTGGGGGGGCAGTGTCTGTTTAGATGCAGAACAATCATTTTGGAGGAACATGGGACAATAACTAGCTAAGCCAAATAGACATATTAAATATGTGTACAACTGATTGGCTGGCTTGTAGAAACATTGTGGGAAGAAAAACGACTATTAAGTGAGATTAATTCTAGATCTGAAATGCCATATCTCCTTGAAAACCTAACCTGCCTCTACAGCTATAGTTTTATTTTCATGTTATTGTATGTTACAAGTGATCAGAAATGTGAAAGATTCCCTTTGGTTCTCTGTATTTAAACTCGTTTTGAGAAATAGTACAATCTGAAGAAATCCAGAAGTTAAATATAGTCCGCACACTTACCACACCAGTCTGGGCAGTTGATGGTAACAAACCGCTGCCTGGACTGTAATCTGACAGCCACCTATGTTTAATATCCAGTCATTGCTGTTCATATACTGATTTTTGTGAGGAGTTGTAATCATAATTGTGAAGAATTGATCAAGTACCAGGTAGTAGCATGGTTAGGGGGACCGTGGTTCATTACCTGGCCTAGGGCTCTTTAACCTTAATCAGGCACTGACTAGGATGCAGTCTGTCATTCAAGCATTTTATTTGTCCCAAAGGTCATTTTGGTGGAGGTTTTAAAATTGGCACAAACCCACTAGTACAAACCACAGAAGGTCATTGCCTTGAATAGAAGATATGTTTACATTAGTTTTTTTTGAACAAAGGTCGGAGTACGTGCCTATGGATCGAATTAGAAAATGTTAGATAAGACATTCTTGACTGTTAATGCACACAAATTATTGATGTGAAGTTGTCCTATCTCGCTGTTCATTCTTAACTGATGGGTTCGGAGCCAGTCCTCGGCTCTGACTCTGCCAACTACAAAGCTTGAGGTCTCCAACCAGCTCGAGGCCAACTCCCTATCCCATGATTCATCCTGTTACCCAGATCTCATTTGCCGCTGCAACAGATCGGAGGATCCTTCACAGCTGTGGCCAGTGAAAGTTTCTTTATTATATTTTTTAGAATTTGTATAGCTCTTGGAGTGGGGATAGCTATCCGTTTTGTTTTCTCCTCTTTGTAAAATACTTTAGGTATTTTCAAAACTCTGTTCTAATATCTTAGTTGTAGGTAATTTGTGTAGCTCTCATGGCTGTTTATATCTTAGGCCTTTGTTGTCTCCCTTTCCCTTTGAAAATTTATATAATAGTGTATAGTGCTTTTCTGAATATTTAGATTAGTAGACTAAATTAGTTAGTCTTCATTTGAGTGTGTGTGCTTAATTAGTTAATTGATAGAGCCCGTTTAAATTAGAGGGCTAGATTTCCTTTTTGGAACCTTGTTTGTTATTTCTTTAGATTTGTCAAACAGTCGATTTTTAGGGACTGTTAGGGTGTTAGGGTGTTATTTAGCCCTTTATTTTTGCTTTTCTGGGCCATTTAACTGCTTTGGTGTTTGTGCATATACTGTATTTTCAAGGCCTTGCCTTTCTGTTGCTTTTTTTGATTTAGGATGGCTGATCAGGATAAGAAGAAACCCCCCAAATCAAGGTTTAAGAAATGCCCTAAATGCGGGCAAAGGATGTCTGACCGATAGTCATGTTTATTGTTTAGGCGAAGTACATTTGGAGGAAAACTGCTCCATTTGCCATTCCTTCAGTACCCGTGTTTTGCACGAGAGGAAGAGAAAGTTAATTGACAGAGGATTGCTAAAATCCTCCTTTCTGGAAACCTTGGACAAATCTTCAAAACATGACAAATCATCAAAATCTTCTAAGTCTTCAAAATCGGCATCCTCTGAGCCGAGACAATCTGGATTGAAGCCACTTGAAAAATCTTTGATGTTGGCTCCACATACCTCGGAGCTGGGTGTTGTTGCCTTTCGGATCCATTCCCCAGTCTTGGAACCAGTCTCTGCGGTATTAAAATCACCGATCTGGCTTTATCTATTTCGTCTTCTTGGTCCTTGAGAACTCTTTCAGATTTGGATGTGGATCGAGTGGTGCAGAAGCTGTTACAGACAATGACGCTTGCTAAATTGTTATTGGGTCCTACACAAGGAGCTTCAGAACTGACAAGAGTACCTCCTTCTACTTCTGTTCCTCCCCTGATCCAACCCAGGTTTTCGGAGCCAGAGGAACTGGAACTCATGATTGTGGAGCCTTCAGAGCCGACATCTGTTCCAGTGCCATTGGTGCTGACTACTCTGACTTCTTGGTGCCTGTTGAGTCTAGGAGCCTACACTTGCCGTTCGGGTCCGGGGAGGATAGTCGGACCGATCTTTTGGTCCCAACTCTGCCTCTCGGGGCTTCAGCACAGATGAGTTCGGCACCTGCCTCGGGATTGGAGCCCGCTGTTCCAGTGCCGAGAGAATCCTCTGTTTCTTCAGATCTAGGGGTTTCTTCACACCGGAGCAGAGGTGCCTTTGATGCTATGAGGAGAGTAATGTCCCCTAGGACATCCGCAACTTCAGGACCAGTGACGACCTACCCTAAAGTGCCTCTGTCTTCTTCTGCTTCACAGATCCCACTAAAGCATAGAGACCCGGAGCCTCAGGAAGCCCCACTGGGTGGATCCTGCTCTTTCAAGACCTCACCAGAAGCTCCCACTGATGAGGTTCCCAGGAAGAGATTATGCAAGAGGAGGAATCTGGACTCCCCACAGGAATCCATCATCTCCGACACCGACTTAGATGAATCAGAAGGGTCCCCCTCAGAGGATATCTCCTTTGCAGATATCTTGGAAATCCTTAAACAGAGGGGTGGCTGGCAGCCCATCAACCCTACTGATGATGAGTTGGTTCTCCTGAAGGCTTTTGGATCTCAGCCCTCCACTTCTTGAGTGTCTCCTCACTTCGATGAGCTTATGGAGCTGGTCTCAAGAAGGGCGTGAGAGTCTCTAGACACCATGGAGCCTATCCGTAGGAGGCCTAATAAATTTATAACCCCCCCCCCCAAGACAAGACTTTTTTCACTAAGGGAGTGCCTGTTGATGCCATGGTGGTGGCGGCCGCCACCAAGAAAGAAGTGTCGGAAACTTTATCTGTCCACCCTCCTAATAGGGATTCTAGGATCCTGGATAGATATGGAAAGCGCATGTTCAGTGATCACATGGCAAAAGTCGCTGAATTTAACTACCTTACATATTTTACGAGATTGCAAAGGGATCTTCTAAAAGAGTTTGGAGATACTCTACAGGGTTCAGTAGCTGAGGGAGTGTCAAAGAAGGTTGCTTCCCAGATTGCTACTGTTAATTCTGTGGTAAACTCTTCCATGCGTCTGCTCTCATATGCAGCTGATGGAATGAGTAGGGCAGCAGGTACAGGAATTGCTCTTGGGAGACATTCCTGGATACGTTTATGTTCCTTTGCGGAGCTCTTTTAAGTTATCTTTTAACACCCCTTTTGATGGCTCGTCTCTCTTCGGGCCCAAAGTGAAGGAAACTTACCAGGTGTGAGCAGGAAGGAAAGAGTCTGCCGTCTGAGTCCATTTTTCCACCCCCTACTTGACCCTACCCCGAAGGTCAGAGAGGGGGAAAGATGTGGTTCTGTAAAGCCCAAGGAGCCTTTCAGGACACACTGGGTGAACCCCCTTCCAGGGGCAGAGGAGGGGGCAATAATGTAAGACGCTGTCCAAATGGCAGAGGGGGTCCACAGAATCAGGGCGACAGATCAGTTCTTTGGGAAGCCCTACCAGAGGACTGCCTGTCCAACTCTGGAGGCAGTCAGGGGACACTTATCTTTGTACCCAGGCACCTGGCTAAAACTCATAAATGACAGCTGGGTACAAAGCATCATATCCAGAGGATACTTTATTCCCTTCGCCACCCTACCACCTGTAATAACAAAAATCCCGGACGTTCCACCCAGTTACAGGAAACAAGCAACCATAGAGATTCAGAGGTTGTTAGAAAAAAAGAGTCATCCAACCGGTCCCAGCAGACCAGACAGGACCCGGAACTTACTCAAGGTTCTTTTAGTTCCAAAGAAAACGGGACTGGAGACCTATATTAGATCTCAGCAGACTAAACAGAGCTGTCAAAAAAGAGAAGTTTCGGATGGTCATGCTACAGTCAATACTTTCATTCCTAGGAAAAGACAATTGAATGTGCTCTATAGATCTCCAGGATGTGTACTACCATATGAAAATGGCCATACTGTCCATTGATCATCTGCACGTTTGGCTGGGAGCCAGTCACTACCAGTTTCGAGCACTGCCCTTTGGTCTCACTTTGAGCCTTTGCAGCCAATTGGGGATTACCATAAACTCTGAAAATTTACCTTGTAACCATTACAACATGTTGTTTTTATAGGAGCAGACCCACCACCACACTAAAACTTCCTTCAGAAAGGGTTTCTGTACTTCGACAACAGATTCTAAAATTTCTATCGAGAGACAAGGCACCAGCTTCCGATATGCTGAAATTGTTGGACGATGGCGGCTGCAATCATAATTCCCTTGGGGCATATGCACATGTAGATTCTGCAATGGCTCATGTTCACGCAGTGGTCCTATCAAGAACTTCCAATGTCACATCTGATTGCTCTAACAAACTCCTGCAAAAAGGATCTTTGGTGGTGGTTTACATCTCATCAAGTAATGTTAGGTTGTCCCTTTGTCCTACCCACTCCGGCCACTGTGACCATGGACGCTTCCCCGATCGGGTGTGGGGGTGGGGTATTATCAGGGGAGAACATCCCAAGACACATGGAACAAACTAGAGACTCCTCTGCATATCACTGTCCTGGAGATGAGAGCGGTACTCGTGGTGCTGCAGTACTTTCAGGACTCTCTTCCTCTGGGAACAATTGCGATTCAGACAGACATGTCTGTAGTCTGGTACATAAACAAGGAGGAACCAGGTCTTACCTCCTATGTCGAGAGGCCCTGAGAGTATGGCAGTGGGCTTCCTCCATCCAGCACTTTCTGATAGCAAAGCACATCCCAGGGAAATCCAACGTGATAGCAGACAAACTGAACAGGGCATTTTTGTTGCCTCACGAGTGGTCCCTCAAGGAAGAGGATAGCGGAAAGGATATTCTGCAGATGGGGCCAGCCTTGCTGCCATCTCTTTGCATCCCCCCAAGAATACAAATTGCAGCAGCTACTTTACCCTAACCCCTCCTCCAGGAGATGCCCCAAGGGACACCCTCATACACGATTGGCCCCCGGATCTTTTTTATGCCTTCCCACCAATCCCTCTGATACCCAAGGTATTACAGAAAGCCAAAGCCTTGGGAAGGACCATCATTCTAATAGCCCCTTACTGGCCTCGTTAGATTTGGTTCTCCTTCCTTCGAGCTCGTCTATTGGAAGAACCTTGTATTCTAGACCCAGTTTCAGACCTCCTGATTCACTCATCGGGGGCTCTTCATCCCTCTCTTTAGTCCCTGAAATTGATAGCTTGGCTGCCCCAGTTCCCAATATAGCCTGATTCCATAACCTCTAAACTGAAACACAGCATATCTTAATATCTTCTCATAAATCGTCTACTAGAAAATTTGTACCTCAGCAAATGGAAGAGATTTTCTATACGGGCTTCTCAGAATAATCTCAACCCTCACCTAGCCCCGATTTCCTCTCTCCTGGAATTTTTGACACTGCTTTTCAACAAAGGAGCTGCTGCAGCCACCATTCACATTCAGCTTGTGGTAATCTCTAATTTCACCTTGGCAGTGAGGGATCTAATGTAATGTCACATAAACTATCCAAAGCTTTTCTTAAGGTGACCATGCACCTGAGACGACCCGTTAAATTCCCTTATACACCTTGTAATTTGAATTTTATGCTTTCATGCATCATTGTTACACCATTTGAACCATCTTCTTCATGTGAATTGAAGTATTTATCTTGGAAAACCATTTTCTTAGTAGTCATCACATCTGCTTGGAAAGTTCCAGAATTGCAAGCCTTGTCTATTAAACCCCCTTATTTGATTTTTCATTCTGATAGTTTCCCTACGAACGAATCCATCATTCTTGCCTAAAGTTTGTTCCGAAGCTAATCATAACCAAACGATAGAATTACTGTTTTTTTCCCCAATCATAGTAAGTTGGAGGATATGCCGCACAAATTTGATGTTCACAGGCAACTTCGATTCTACCTCGATAGAACCAAAGAATTTAGAAAATCTGAACAGCTCTTTGTTTTTTCTTTTTTTCCAAAAAAGGTGGACCTATAGCAAAAACCACTGTATCGAAATGGTTATCAGATTGCATCTCCTTTACTTATTCATCAGTGAATGCTCCACTACAACACAAAGTAAAGGCCCATTCAGCTAGAGCTGTTTCCACTTCTTCAGCCTTTACTGTCAGGTTACTATAGGTACGATTTAGGTTACCAATAGGTACGATTTGTGCAGCAGCTGCTTGGTCAAGGCCTCATACCTTTATCACTCATTATAAAGTAGATAGGGCCTCCAGGGACAGGGCTTCTTTTGGTTCCACTGTCCTGAGGAATATACTTCCTTGAGTCACCTGAGAAAGATGGTGCTTGTGACGCTGCCCATCAGTAAGAATGAACAGCGAGATAGAACAATTTCACATAAAGAAGTAATGTACTCGCTATAACGTTCCAGTGAGTTGTTCATCTCGCCTTCATTCCTGTCCCCTCCAGGCTTTCTGAAGGACCAAGAGTTATGATTTGTCATGGTCTGATTGTCTTTTTCCATCGTTTCCTTATCTGAGGAGATGAAGAATGGTATATGGTATATTGGGGCAGCAAACAAGATCTGAGGTAACACAGGGTGCATCATGGGATAGGGAGTTGGCCTCGAGCTGGTTGGAGACCTTGAGCTTTGTAGTTGGCAGAGTCTGAGCCTAGGATCGGCTCCGAACCCATCAGTAAGAATGAAGGTGAGATGAACAACTCACATGGAACGTTATGATGAGTACATAATGTCTTTTTTTAATATACAGTCATCTTGTTTGGAGGAATGCATCTGTGCCAGCTGTCTGATCACTACAATGGGCCAACTTGTCCATGCTATATCTAATGCACAGTGTTATATTAGCAATATTCTCTAACAGAAGAGATGGAAAAGACAACTAAGTGTTCTAGGGAGGGTCCTAGACAGGCTAAACTTTTACAAGCTTCAGGTGAATAAATGCAAATGTGAGTTTTTTTTTTTTTTTTCCTTTTTGTAGGCACATGCTTTAAGAAGACTATAGAAGTAAACCTTACACTTAAGTGGAATGTTAATGTAATTAAACATAAAAACAGATACACACTTCTGGGGTGACACCTGAAAACTGTAAAAACAGAGAATAAAAAAACAAATTAAAAAAAAGTTGGTGTCCGATAACTGTAATAGCAAATAGAATTAAAATGCAAGTTTTAACTTCAAGTTATTTGCTGTCTATCCAGAAGTGTACTTCTGTTGTTGTGTTATACCATACAAGTCATCACTCAACAAAAGAGCCATATCAGAACTTGTCATAATTTGGGTTATAAAAAGGCATGGCAGACTACTAAAAAAATATTCTAAACCTCTTACTGCTTCCGTATCCATTGAGTGTGTTGTAGCAGAATAGATCTACCTGGAAAATGGGTGGATAGCTGTAAGTGGGCTTTCACGATAGCCAGGAAGATGATATTTTGGATAAAGTGCTTTTTCAGTTTGTTCCTTGCATGCCTTTCCGGAAAATGGGTGGATAGCTGTAAGTGGGCTTTCACGATAGCCAGGAAGATGATATTTTGGATAAAGTGCTTTTTCAGTTTGTTCCTTGCATGCCTTTCCCTTACAGAGCTTGCAGCATTCTATCACACAAGTTCATAGATAATATAAAAGAAAATCAGTGTATCTGCTACAAGGTCATTAACAGCTTAACAAAATTATACCAAGGTAAGCAACTCTTGGAATGGCTGTCATTACCATGTCTGTGTAGCCACACTGACTTGGCAAAATAATTCTTGGACTTTTATGCTTCTGATTGCTGTTGGACAGAAATTTTTTATATTGATTTTACTACCTCAGGGAAAACTACCATAGTAGTGCAGACAATGTGTGTAGGTAGTGACTTGTCCAAACAGATTTGCAGTGGTCCACTTTTCACATGCAAGAGTTTAAAACCTTTGGAAAGCAAAATAGCACTAAACATTTTATATGCATATTCCCCATTGTCCAAATGGGTTAGCAGGGAACTTTAAGAAAGGCATGAATAGTCATCAGAAGCATTTGGAGGACAAGACAATTATTTTCCTAATTTTATTTTTTTAACACATTTATTGATTTGTTGCATAGGCAGAAATACATTTATATAAAAGAAAACAAACCATGTTAACGTGTTCACAGTTACAAAAAGTTTACATCACATACATTCTTGTATACAATTATCAATCCAGCATTACATAAAGTGCTTAATTCCTGCCTTCCCTTAAACCTCTCATCCTCCAAAACATTATTCTGCACGTATTGCTCCCACAATTTCCATTTTTTTCTGTGTAATTTACTCTGCTTTTTTCTGAAGATCCACTTCCAGTCCTTTTATCTCTGTTCCAATATTCACTACTTTAAATACAGTTGGTTTAGACTGTGATTTCTAGTCATTTTCGGCAGCCACAAGAATTAAACTTAAGGCCTTACTATATCTAGGCAATCTGGATGATGTATCCCAGTTTAAAAAAAATAATTGCCTTAGTTACAACCGTTTGCTTGCCCAGTATTTCTGACGAGTGCTTACTCTGCAGGCAATTTTTAAAGTCTGCCAACTCATTACACTCCCAAATATATGTTCCCAGGTAACGCTCTCTTCCATATTACATCTCCAGCATTTGCCATGTACCCGAGTAAAAATCCTTTGGAGACTGCTTGGGATGTAAAAGTACTTATGCAAATACTTCCATGCAGAAATCCTTAATCTGCTAGATTTTGTTGTATATTTATGAGCCATACATATGTCCTCATTGTTTCTTTATTAATTGCATATCTAGTATATCTTCCCAATTTTTTCTGACCTCCTCTGATTCCTGTAGTTATTGTGCAATATTTTATATGCTGTACAAATTATTCCTTTTTTAACATAAGCTTGTATTCTGGAGTCAACTAAAAACTTAACCAGTGCAGCTGTTTCATTTAGGATTCTCCTATCCCTTTGATATCAATCCCTGTTAAGGAAGGCAATCTCTAGCCTGCAGTCCAAATGTCTTCTTAACCTCTTCCTATTCCATCACTCTTCCCTAATTTGTTCCTGATGCCTTGGTTCCTTTACCAGCTTCCTCCAGTAAATTCCAGCCCCCTCTTGCCTATTCTCTGTACCCCTAATTGCAGTCATCCATGTCGACAGAATGTCCTTACTCCATCCCCTTGTTGCCTTAGAACTTGGTAGACTTTCTGCTACTCTATGAATATAATATTCTGTATGACTGTAATTCTTCTTAAGGATCTGCATCCAAAATCAGACTCTTTCCTTATTTCTTGAATTCCCTTTCTGCTTGTGTTATGTATAAAAGCCTTAACTGTATAGTTCTAAAATATCCATTCAAATCAGGTAATCCTAAAGGTCTGGTACCAGTACAGATGCTGACATTGATTCCGTATTGGTACTGTTTGCTTTGGTGTCAGCACACATCATGCCTTCAAGTTCCAGATTTTTCTGTTGTCAAGTCTCTGGTTGCACAGTTTGTTGTGCAAGGTAGATGGTTTGAAGTGCTTTGGCAGCTCCCTCACACAGCGTCTCTTTTTAAGATGAAGTTTTCCTTCTGACTTATCTTATCCAGATGTGTACAAGAAGGTATTTGGTAGGAGAGTCTGGTAGGAAAGTCCACTTGTTTTCTCTTGCAGAGTCCTTCAGAGCTGATCTAGGTGATGACATGTTCCCCTTTGCCCTTGATAAGCCCACATTGTGTGATTTCTTGAGGACCACATGTCAGTGGGGTTGCTTGCCAACTGATCCCGCTTCCTTCCCATGTCAGATGCTGCAGAAAACTTTTCAGATCACCAGTAGTCTTTTTGTGCATTCCCCCGGCGTATATTCTAAAAGTTGCCATCAAGCCTACGAGGGAGAATCTGGAATCGTAGCCCCAATTACTAAAAAAAAAATAGACTTGTGTACTGTGCTCTCTTACAGATTGGAGCTTATGTTTGAAAGTTCCTAAATTGGATATTTTAGTACTGGCAACTGATTTAGAAGTCTGCAACATCCCAGAATCCTACTATCATTCCATCACATGAGGAGTCCAGGGGTGTAGACCACATTGCAAAGTGTGTAAATGTGTCCTTCACTTGTTTTGTGATGATGTTTATCTGGTCCATATAGTGGAGTTTTCAAGAGTCTTAGGATCTGGCACAGCTGTTTCCCACGACAAATGAATCCAGCTTTTAGTGAGAACATCAGAATAACCGTTGTGAATGCTCCTTTCCAGAGACCAGTTTTGTTTCTGCCTGAAGTGAATACACGTATGGAAAATATGGAATGGGAGGATAAAACTGTCAGCCTTCTTTAAAAGAACATTTCTTAAAATGAAAAGAAACGCTCATCAGATGGTGGTTCAGGTATGGGTAACAGAAAAACTAATAAGTCTGGAAAGAGCCCCAATTAGTAAGACAGTTTCCAAAAGACTGTGGGCTCTGTGTCAGGGTTTCTTGGTAGTTTGACCACCAGAGTTCATCAACAGATGGTCTGCAGTAGCCCAAGGCCTTTTTTGAATGCTTCCCAATGGAGGCATTCAGAGATGGTCTTTCCATCTGTCAATATGTTGGGTAATGTCCATAAACATTTGGGTGAGGACAGTCCTTCCCAAGGTTATAAAGTTCCTTTCTTTATTTCCCTGTTATCACATCTCACCCCCTTCTATATGTTCCACTCCTTCAAAAGAACGTAGCACAGCCAAACGTCCTGAGCCTGTTGAATAGAAGAACTATATAAGATGTCCCAGCAGATGAAAGAGGTTCCAGATATGTCTCCATCTTACTTTAATGTCCTAAGCATGTTCATCCTAAAGGAAACCTTTTGAATAGTCTTGGTGCAGTCGGTCCATCTTTGTGTAGCAGGAGATTAGATTTGTTCTTTAGACTTACGGGATACTTAACTCCACATAAACTTGCAGAGGAATTAAGAAGGTGTTTGTACCTCAGAATGAGAAATGGTCATTATTAGTTCAGGATTGTTTCATTTATTTTCACCTGAGCCCTCAGATTGTTCACTGGCTTGCATGTCTGTGGTGCACTTGCATCTAGGGGGAACCAGAGTATCGTTGTATCCAGACAACTTGCCCCTTCTGGGATTTGTTGCATATTTGGGAGCCATAAATATGTCCTTCCATTGTTTCTTTGGGAATTGCTTATCTAATCTCTCTTCCCAATCTTTAACAACAAAAAAAAAAAAAAAAAAAAAGGAAAAGTGCCCAAAACAACACAACCGTGTAAAATGCAAAATGATGCTTTTAGGAAAGACAGTCCAGCAATCAACCAGGTTTAAAACTAACTTTAATTATCAAATGAACAAAACCAAAACATAAATGCATTAACGCATCACCACATTTTCGTCCTCAAGACTTCTTCAGATGTAATAATAACAGTAACAAATGCTTCCATTTATACAAAAAAAAAAATGAACTGCCAATCAAATTACTTTCCCAATTATTCAGTAAAAATTAAAACAAGTTTGCATTGACTGTTTTTAAAAATTATGTAAAAAATTATATATAAAAACTAGTAAACGTATTCTCATATGTACATATAAAAAAACTAAAATTATATATAAAAATTGTCATAGAACAAATATTTATATATATATATATATATATATATATATATATATATATATATATATACATACACACACACACACACACACACACACACACACACACGTGTGTGTGGGTTCATATTTTCAAAAATACTTTATAAATTATAACATTTAAAACATTCAGATGTCAAAAGCAAGGCACATATATTCCTACTGTCCTTTGGCTCTATCTTCCCAATCTTTTCTGACCTCCTCTGATTGATTCCTATAGTTTATCATGCAATATTTTATGATGTCCTTCATGGATGCATCTGCAGTCATAACAACTGGGTTGTCCTTTCGTCAGGCAGCCCTTCGGTCGGCCGGATTCCAAAGTCTGGGTCCGGCTTCGGCTGATGTCGCACTCCACCCGACGTCATCTCTGCTGGTCTTCGGGTATAAAGGTATCAGCCGACGCCATTTTCCTCAGTCTTTCTTGCCGCGTGGTGCCCGAAGCAGAAGCTGTTCGCAAGTGCCGGTCGGTCAGATCCAGAGATTACTACTACCGAATACTACTTCGAAGACTTCTAAAAGCTAAGTACCCCGTTGGGGACTCTTTCTTGCCTCAGCCGATGTCAGAAAAAGTCAATAACTGTTTAACTTGTGGGAAACAAATACCTCATAAAGATTTCCACTCTTACTGTCTGCCTTGCTTAGGCCCAGACCACGACGTAGCAGCCTGTTCGGCCTGTGCTTCCTTCAACCGACAAACGCTAAGGCGTCGGTCGGAGTTTGCTGAACAGTTTTTCGGCTCAGACTTTGCGTACATTATGCCGTCGGATCCTCCGACTACCCAAATTGTCAAAAAACGCAAGGAAAAAGACCGACACTCGCGGCCCGCGGTTTCGGCCGAAACCACGGTCAAGCAAACGCGAGTGTCTCGGTTTCGGCCGAAACCGAGAAAACTGGTCAGTCTTCAGCCGAATCCATGACTACTACTGAGGCTCCCGCTATTTTACCTGAATTGGCCTCAGAAATTTTGCCTACAACTGTGGCTGCTAGTGAGTTATCTGACACCATCCCGTTGGATGTATCTACCCCAGCACGTGGTGCTGCAAAACCCCCTGCAGCCAGGGCTAAAGCAGCCAAATCTGCTAAGTCAGTGCCTGTTAAACCTCCCTCACACAGGCCCCCTTCCAGTTCACAAATGCTTACTCTGGCAGAAGATTTAATATCTTTAATTAGGGGATCCCAATCTCACCCAGACAGGGCCTCTCAGCCACCAGAAAAGAGACCTAGGACAGAGCCCCCCGAGCCAGTGTCCTCTGATGAGTCTGCGGATGACTCCGACATTGCAGAACAGCCAGAGGATCCTTTTTCTACTTATGAAGACTCTGATGCTGAAGAATCCATTCCAGCTGCCTCTCCACCAGAGGAATTTTCCTTTGGGGAAACCTTACATGCCATGAGAGAGCAATTCCAATGGCAGGGACAAGATTTCTCAGATTCAAGAAAAAGGCTTAGGACTTTTCTGCACTTACCACAACATAGGCCCTTAGCTATTCCTCCTGTTTTGCCTGTTGTGGATGATGCATTTAATGATGTCTGTACTGCTCCTGATTCTTTACCTCCAGCCCATGCCAAACCTGATAGATTTTACAGGGTGCCAGACACTCATCACTACCTATACAAGGCCCCACTGGCGGACCCCGAAACTATTTCCCAGGGGCCTAAGGCAGTAGCCTCGACCACAACAAAAAACCCTATACCTTCAGAAAGGGAATCCAGGTCGTTAGACAGATGGGGCAAAAAAGTTTACACTTCTGCTACCCTCTCAGCTAGAGCTTTAAACTATCAGTTTCACATGATACAATACCAAGAGTTTATGCTTGATCAGTTAACTAAAAAGCTATCCTCTGATGACTCTATAGATAAGAAATATGTATTAGAAATGGTAAATAACATACAACAGGTTAGTAACCATTCCTTAAAATGTGGCTATGATGCACTGGAGGCTTCATTTAGATCAGCCATGACTGGCACAGTGGTAAGAAGACATGCATGGTTGAAAGAGCAGGTCTTACCGGATCATGTTAAAGCTAAGCTATTAGATGCTCCTATGGATAAGGCTAGTTTATTTGGTACACCTGCCCAGCAGGTAATGAAGAAAATGGAAGAGAAGGCAAAATCTGTACAAACAGTTAAAGATTTCTTACAGGTTCAGCCCCCAAGGTTTAGCAGGAACTGGCCTGCCAAAAATTGGTCCTTTCCTGACTCCACAAGATCCCAAAGGGGCAGGAATAGACGTTCCAGAGGCAGAAATCAATCCAGAGGAGGTGCCTACAGAGGACGACAGTGGCAAGGTAATAACAGAGGCACAGACACAACCACTACCACTGCAACAGGACAATCACAGTGACTTGACTCTAACTCCGCCTACCAGGGAGCAAATAGCAGCACCATTAGGCGGATAGTTAGCCTTATTTTCGAAAAATTGGCACTATATCACAAAAGACAAGTGGATTTTGCAAACCATAGACCAAGGATACCGGTTCCACTTCCACACCTTACCAGTCAAAAGAGGAATGCCAAACCTGCCTCCAAATCAAAAAATAGAAGCTCTACAGCAGATAATGCAATTAACAAAGATGAGAGCTGTGGAAAAAGTACCAATAACAGAACAGGGCAAAGGATTCTACTCCAGGCTATTCCTAGTTCCAAGAAAAGAAAAAAGTTGGAGACCTATTCTCGACCTGTCCATCTTAAACACATACATCATTGTCCCAAAATTCAAAATGCTGACCCTACAGCAACTTCTTCCCATGCTGGGCAAGGAGTGTTGGCTGGTAACTCTAGATCTCAAGGAGGCATACCTGCACGTCCCCATTCGACCAAATTGCAGAAGATACCTCAGATTTCTTGCAGGATCAGAGCATTATCAATTCTCAGCATTGCCCTTTGGCTTATCTACTGCGCCCAGAGTATTCACAAAATGCCTGGCATCAGTAATCGCCCACTGCAGACTACAGGGAATCCAAATTTATCCATACCTGGACGACTGCCTGCTACAAGCGGACAACAAAAGCAAGCTGACAACAGATTTACAAAGGGTCATTTACTTGCTACAAGCCCTGGGATACACAGTCAATTTACAAAAGTCAAG
This sequence comes from Protopterus annectens, assembly GCF_019279795.1. NCBI lineage: Eukaryota > Metazoa > Chordata > Ceratodontiformes > Protopteridae > Protopterus > Protopterus annectens. Next base: position 66,613,109 of record NC_056732.1, read on the forward strand.
GCTGATACCATCCCAAACAAGGACATTCTTGGGCGGAATTGGACACAGTAAAACAAATGGCATTCCTAACTGCAGAAAAACAAAAAGAACTCCCTCTTTACTTCTTGGCATTAACAAAACAGAACAAGCTAACAGCAAGAAAAGTTCTGCAGGCCTTGGGCTTCATGGCATTATGCATAATCTTGGTCCCACATGCCAGACTGCATATGAGAAAACTACAGTGGTACCTAAAGAATTTATGGTCCCAACACAGGCACAGCCTAGAAGCAGAAATACCACTAATCCCATGCCTAAAACAGGAGTTCCTATGGTGGGCTCAAGCATGCCAGTCAAACCCAGGCCTACCCTTCCACAACTTTCGAGCAAGCCAAACCATCACAACAGACGCCTCAGACCTAGGATGGGGGGCACACATGCTGGACAAATGCGTTCAAGGATTGTGGACTCAGGACCAGCTACACCTGCACATCAACCAAAAAGAAATGCTGGCAGTAAAACTGGCAATCCAAAAATTCAGACCATTTCTCAAAGAAGGCCATTTGATGATAAGGACAGACAACACCACAGTCATGTGGTACATCAACAAACAGGGAGGCACTCATTCATACCCCCTATGCAGAATGACTTTGGACCTTTGGAACCTGGCACTCAGCTACAACATCCAGTTACAGGCAATATTTGTACCGGGAAAGGAGAACACTCTAGCAGACATGTTAAGCAGAACCACCTCGGATGCTCACGAATGGATGCTACACCCGGACATCTTCAAGACCATCACAAAGAAATGGGGAATGCCACAGATAGATCTATTCGCTTCCCCTCTCAATCACCAGCTCAAAAAATTCTGCACAAGGACATTCCACCCACTTGCATGGAAGGTGGATTCGCTCTCCTTCAGCTGGAAAGGTCTGACAGCATATGCATTTCCACCTCTTCCTTTGATACACAGGGTATTACTAAAAATCAAGGAGGAACGTCCAAGGATAATCCTGATAGCTCCGAACTGGCCAAGACAACACTGGTACCCATTGCTGAGGAGCATGTCTCGGGAGAAAATGTGGTCAATACCCCTGATGCCTTTGATGTTAACTCAGAACAACTACAGCATCATGCATCCAAGCCTAAAAACTTTGCAACTGACTGCATGGAACATCACATAGCAGCAACTAATCCAGATCTTTCCCAAAGGGTTAAAGACATTATCCTTGAAGCCCGCAGACCTTCAACAAGAAGGAACTATGCAGGAAAATGGAAAAGGTTTGTCATTTGGAGTGCTGAAAGAGGAAAAGATGTGTCGAATATAGATATTGCTAACATTCTGGAGTATTTGGCAGAGCTTCTACACACAGGCCTGTCCTATTCCTCCATCAAAATACATGCATCAGCTATTTCAGCAGAATACAGCTTTGATCCACCTGTCTTTTCACATCCTCTACTCCGGCAGTTCCTCAGAGGGATCAAGAATGTAAAACCTCCTAGGAAACCACCATTGCCAGCATGGGACTTGAACTTTGTACTAGAAAAGTTGACACTCCCTCCTTTTGAACCAGCAGCAACAGCAGATCTACAGCACCTGTCATGGAAAACTGCTTTCCTACTGGCAATTACCTCAGCAAGGAGGGTTTCTGAACTTCAGGCCCTAATGGCAGTACAACCCTTCCTAATCTTCCACCAAGATAGGGTGTCCATGAGAACTAATCCTACATTTATGCCTAAGGTGGTATCCAGAGTGTCTTTAAACCAGGCAATCCACCTACCTACCTTCTTCCCAATCCACAAAACAGAGGGGAAAGAATGCTGCATACCTTGGATGTACAAAGACAGCTACGCTACTACCTGGACAGAACCAAAAGTAACAGAAAAACTGACCAGCTTTTTGTAGCCTATGCAACAGGAAGGGAAGGAAAAGCAATTTCCAAACAGACAATCTCTAAATGGATAGGAAATTGCATACGATTCTGTTACTCCTTCCATGGAAAACCAATTCCACAGAACATAAGGCCTCATTCTACAAGGGCAACAGCCACTACCACAGCCTTCTTACGAGGAGTGGCAACCAAGGACATTATTGAGGCGGCTACTTGGACCTCCGTGCATACATTTGCCAAGCATTATAATTTACCTCTGTATTCCAGATCCCGAGCAGGGTTTGCCACTGCTGTACTGCAAGGGATCCTAACCACACCATAATTTTTTTTCTTCCTCCTCCCCTAGTTGGCTATGGTATTCTACCCAGTTGTTATGACTGCAGATGCATCCATGAAGGACATAGTACAGTTTTGTACCTACCATAAATGTAGATGTCCGAACTGGATAGCATCTGCAGTCAGGATTACCCTCCCTCCTTCCCCTCTGTGGTACTCCTAGGGTATTTACCCTCCTAATAGCTAGCTGGTGGGGGGAGTCTCTTATGGTGTATTTGTTTGTATATATGTACATACATGCTTATTTTTTGTGTTTGCCTTCTATCCTTTTGGAAACATTGGCATTTATCCAAAATTTAGCCTTCCAAGAGGGCAACTGGCATCTGGGGCAAGAAACACTGAGGAAAATGGCGTCGGCTGATGCCTTTATACCCGAAGACCAGCAGAGATGAAGTCGGGTGGAGTGTGACATCAGCCGAAGCCGGACCCAGACTTTGGAATCCGGCCGACCGAAGGGCTGCCTGACGACAGGACAACCCAGTTGTTATGACTGCAGATGCTATCCAGTTCGGACATCTACATTTATGGTAGGTACAAAACTGTACTTTCTATTAATTATCCCTATTTTAGCAGGAGCTGCTGTTCTAGATTCAGTTAAAAACTCAACCAGTGCAGGTCTTTCATTTAGGATTCCCCTATCCCTTTCTCTTTGTTTATACCTTATTAATCCTTGATAGAAAGGGAATCTCTAGACTGCAGTCCAAATGTCTTCTTCGCCTTTTCCCAGCCTATTACCTTTTCTCTCTGTAATTTGTTCCCAAAACCTTGGTTCCTTTGCTAGCATCCTCCAGTAAATTCCAGGTCCCTCTTGTCTATTATGTACCCCTAATTTCAGTCATCCTTATCAGCAGAATCTCCTTTCTCCATTTCACTGTTGGCTTAGTTCTTGGTATACTTTCTGCTACTTTAGCCACACTCTTATAAAATATTATGTTCATATTCTCCTTTAGGATCTGTGTCCAAAATCTCTCTCTTTATTTCTTAAATTACCTCCCTGCTTCATCATCATTCCTTTCCACTTTGAATTGATGTTTTCTGCTTGTGTTGTGTATATGAGCCTTAAGTGTGTAGCTCTAAAGTATCCCTTTAAATCGGGTAATCCTAAATCTTCTTGTTCTATTGAGAGGATCAGCTTGTCCTACTTGATTCTTGCCCCCTTAACCTCCCAGGTAAAATCCTTCATCTCTTTATTAATTACTGTCCACAACTTCTCTTTTAGTTTTATACACAGGTCAGGCATATTTTTATCAAACAAAAGGACTAAAACATGTTTACAGCCTGTATCTTGATATCCATACCCATAGGCAAGAGCTTCCAGTTTCTTCATTTGTGTATTATCTTTTGTTTAGTTTCTTCCCACATAGCCTTGGAGCTCCATAATATAATTAATTAAGTCCTATTTTAATCTGCACCCCCAAGTACTTTATTTTGTTTTTCCCCATAAATATGGGTATTGCTGAGCCAATTCATGTTTGGGTACATAGCTCCTCAAGCCATTCACTCCTTACTACATATTCCTTCCTCAGTGAACTCTTATATTCCCACCTCGTACATAAACCAATCTATTTCTTTCACTATGACTATAATTACTTCCTCATGTACTTATCCATAATTTCTCCTACTTCCCTGTCCTCCAAAATTTCTCCTACTTCCCTGTATTATACACCTTTCATAACCTTTTTATATCATTTCAAAGGCAAATTCATACCCATTATACTAATATTGAATGATCTATCTCGTTCCCATGGTCATAATACTGTATTTTACCTTATTAAACCCAGTACTCAAAATCTGTATATTTTTAGTTATAACTTAAGTTGATGAAGAAATTCTTATTTACTTTATATATTGCATGTATCTTTTTTGTATTGTCTTGATTTTTGGAGCTTTTCTCCCCGGGCCTCTACTGAAAATGGACATGTATCCAGTTAGACTAGCCCAGTCAACAAATGTAAAATAAATAAAAAAAATAAAAAAAAAATAATGTTATCAGATGTTTGCCTTCCCTCTACAAAGCCACATTTAGATGTATCTGCCAATTTTGGCATCACTGTTGCCATTCTTTTAGTCATTATAGACCTAAGTCATTTTTGTGTTTAAATTACCTGTTTAACTGTTGTAGGCTACACACAAGTGTGATAGCCATTTCTGTACATTTAAAGTGTTCTTTTATTGTATCTTCTTTATTTTCTGAAAAAAGTAAATATATACTTGTTTTCCCACCTTTCTAAGCCAGTATAGTCCAGTTTTCAGGTTAGTGCTGAATTCAGAGCTGTGTTACAAGTTTCTGTGTTTTCCCATACCTTACTTGGACAGAAAGAAGTTTCTCTGTTCACTGTGAGAGAGGGAGCTTTGAGCAGCCTATCTGTCCCTGGAGGAGTGGTTTTCAGCCCAGAAATTAGTAGTTTATTGGCCATTTTGGGCTAATTTCTCTCTTTCATTTCCCTGCTATAAAACCCGCATTAACGTGGTTTTGCAAGCTGGGCAGTGCCGGTTAGCTAGGGTATAACTATTCCCGGCTCCACAAAGTCAACTCTTCAATTTTTCCCTTGGAACTAGACAAACTTTCAACTTAAGCACTCAAACCATTCACTTCTCATCCCGGCATTTGCTCAAAACTCATAGCAAGCACTAATAAATCTTAGCACTAGACCCCCCTATACTGTAGAGAAGGACAAGGCTCTCTATTCGACCTTACCAGCCAATCAGTAAAACAATTCACTGTACCTATCCAGGCATGTCCAAAGGGCAGTTTCGGGTGTACTCTCCTGCCCAACTGGTGAATCTGGGCATTTTGAGGCAATGTTACAATTGCCTCATGTACACAGACAGCCCTCTCCTCCTTCCACCAAACACTAATACATGCGAGAGATGCAATTATATAGCCATACTTGAGGCTAAGCTCTCTCAACCCAAGACTGGACCAGGCTGTCGAGGAGAAGGGAATTACTTGCATCACACACCACCTGTCTCACATAGACCTATGAAACCAGCACCGACAAAAAACACACATAAATACACGAAAACATACTCGGGGGCTCTAAATAAATATCTGCAAAAGCAACAGAGACCTCCAAAGCAGACATCCAAGCAACCGCCACCCCCACAACACAAACCATGAAACACGTACTTCACAAAAAACAGTGTGCCATGTAATCACAGCCCTTAAGACAAAGTAAGACCCAACACACTAGTAATAGGTGACTGTATAGTCAGGCACACTGACGTCCCACTCACTAGGCTGAACAAGGAGAATGTTACTGTTGGCTGCCTGTCAGGTGTCAGGATCCGCCACATAACACAAGCACTCAGGTCACTCCAGAACAAGTACAAATATGACTCTGTCATTGTCCATGTTGGTGTGAATGACCTGATCCATACCTCCCTGGACTACATGAAAAGAGACGAGAAATACCAGGACTACGAATGGTTGTAACAAATATTTAATGAAGCGCTTTTCGTCACTTTCAATGAAGCAGCTTCAGACAAAATAACATACCTCCAATGCACATATAAATAATTAAGTAACTTTGTCACTTGATCAAACATCATTAATTAATAAAAGGTCACATGATACAATATCACATAAAATAGTTCACGTCGTGAACCATAAATCAATACAATAAAATCAAACTATTAATGGTCATAACACCAAACCGCAAAACTAACCCCATATTTTCCCCTAAAACTTTTTCATGTAATGACATATTGGCGTGGACTACTTTGACAATAACTATTGTCTATTAAGGCTCTTTAGATTAAGTAAACAACTAATTTTGCAGGATTCATTTAAACCTAGATTAGCAAATGCATTTAGCCTCATTTGCCATGCTAATTCATGCTCTTCAAGAAGTAAATTAAAAGGACCACCTCTAATATCACACTGTATCTGATCTATTGCTTTAAATACAAATTTGTGCCCTTTATTCACTAGTGTGTGTTTGGCAAGTGCATTATCAAGTTTATTGGTTTCAGTTGCATGTATGTGTTCATAAACTCTATCACGAAGTCTACGCTCCATTTTGCCGGCATAAAAAGCCTTGCAAGATGTGCACCTAGCAATATAGACAACAGATTTAGAGTTTCAGTGTAACTTATGTTTTAACTCATACTTTGTTTCATTGATAAAAAATGTTCTACCTTTTTCAATGAATTTACACATACTACATCTGCCACACACAGACATTCCAGCAAACTTGTTTTCTTTTCTTTTTTTGCAATTAGTATAAGTACTCTCCTTTTCCCTTTGTCCATGATTATATTCTGCCGAATATCCATCCTGAAATCTTTTCTTTATCAAATTCACATGCTCAAGTCATTCCGAATATGTCTCTGTAGAATTGCTGTTTGCAATTTACAGTTCTTAATATAATTTGGTAGTCTTACCTTTTTGTCTGTACCTGTGAGGCCATTTGTGTTTCAAAATAATATGTTTAATCTAACCATTATGATAAGTCATGATTCCCACCTAGCTTTTTTAAATGTCTATTTCCATCTTTTGTGTTACATGCACCCAATTATGTTTGGCAAGTTGACCCTTTATACAGTTGTTCCTTGTCCTCTCCATTTGAACCTGTGTCACATTTTACAAGACTTTTTGTTTTAATGAGGACCCTTAAAAAAAAATAAAATAAATGCACACCTCCAGAACACCCTGATAATATATTAACTTAGAACAAACACATAAGGCTGTCTTCAAATTTTAACCCTCCTGATAGGAACAGTTTCCCCGTATTGAGAGTTGCACCCACAGGCATTGCATGATTTAAAGTTAAGGTTACGCATGGCAAAATGCATGTTACAAGCTGTGCTCCCACTTAAGATTGCATTTTCTTATTTCTGTTCCCTTTCCAGATGTGGAAAACAGCTTGTATGCTTTCATAAAACATTGACTTAGCCTGAAGAAAAATAAAAAGCGCACTGGCTATATTTAAATACTAAATTATACAATGTTCTATTAAATTCATTGATGCTTTAAAGTTGTTAGGGAAGGTGTTATCTCATATTCACTTCCAATAATTTTAGACTTTATTTTTACAGAACTGCTTGGCATTGTACCTTCAAATTTTCCATTTCCCTAAGCAAGCAGTGCTCAGAACTCTCAAGATCCATTGCTTGCACCAACAGCTCATTTATATGGAAACATAAGAACAGAATGTACAACTGCCTTCAGCTGCAGGCTTCTTAACCCACTAACGTTTTTGCGAAAGGAAACCAATATAAGAGGATATCATTGCATATGCAAGAAACCTCTCACTTCTAATGAAATTCATCTTTTTGTCTTATTTTTCAAGCCCACTTGTTTACAGAAAGTGCTTGTTAGATAAGGCAAGGGCATTAATCCAGATATTCACTTATACAAAAATAAAATATCTCAGCTCTCATTATATAATCCGTGCACTACACCATCCCGTACCCCAACAGTCCAAGATTACAGCATATTAACTTAAGTTACTTTTGTCCAGCTTTTCTTCTCTTTTTACCTTGTAATGTCTATATTTCTTAAAACAAAGAAGTACTTGTTTACGTTAATAATTTTATCCCATACAACAATCGCTGAAAAGACCCTTGCCCTCACCTCCACATTTAATATACCCCTGGCTACATACTACACAAATCTGCTTTACTATATAATATGCAGTTTGTCATGAAATGTTTTATGCAAATATTGTTAAGAAAACATTGTTTTTCTTAGTTACTTTTTTTTTTCGTTTTTATTAACCTTCTATACATTAATGAGACAAAGTAGAGTATATACTTTACAGTCCACCTACAAGTTTAACAAAATCAACAAAAGTCCAATCTTTCTCAGCTACTTTTTCTTGCAAGGCTGTATTTTACAAATGGGGTCAATGATTCATAATCTCACATTTATTCACTAATTGGAGTGTTGCTGGTCTTCTTCCTCTTCATCTCCCCCCCCCCCCACACCAGACTCTAGCTCAAGTCCAAGGTACTCCAAATTTTTCTTGTCATCTCGTGATTTTTTTTTTTGTGTGTCACTCAAGCATTTTCCTTTGTAACATTGGATAACGCTTCACTGGTAAAGTCTCTCTGTTAGCTTTATTGTTAGGGACTCTGCTTCTCATTCTTCTTTCTGTTTGATGGCTCTTGTTTTGGATAATCATTTGTACTTTTGCCCTTAGCCTGTTCTGCATCAAAAATGTCTTTGTCCTCCAGGAAAGTAATATTCTGAAGATAGCCGAATATAGCCGCTTTAATCTCATACCTGCCTCTCAACATTCCCTGATTACTGGGATAAATTTGGTTGTCTTCTACTTGGTGCACAGTGAGTGATCATTTTCCACAAACACTGTTAACTCAAATTTTTAATACTTTGCCCTTCTGCTACAGTTTTGTCAGGATTAACTGTTTTTGCTGCTATGACTTCCATTTTACTAGTATAGTTCTTGGCCCCATTCTAATGGGCAAGTGTGGAACATACACTCAGTTTGATAGTTTTCAATGTGCCCTTTTCAGTTAACAAATTCTGCTCTGGAATACCAGTCCAGTCTTATAACTGTACCATATTTTTTGAAACAGCTGTTCTCGTGACATCTACTTGGCCAGCCTTTTATTCATTTCAAAATCTGATTTTTGCACTGTTAACAGTTCTTCTGAAATGGCTAGATAAAGCTTCTTCTATTTTTCCAGACGTCTGTTATTTGAGTTGATATACTGTTTGTGTTTATTTTTTTTAATCGGCTCTGAGTACATCTGATTTATTTTTTCCTCTAAATTACAGCTTTTTGTTAAATATGTACAAGATACTTCTCAGTCACTGTTTTCTCTTTACCTTTTCTAGTTGGTTTTCTTTCAGGTTCTCTAAATTTCTTCTTTGGCATCTAGACAATGTAGTTACTAGGCAGTAACTGAATTTTATTCAAGGTGGCAGAATCACTAGCTGTTAGTTCTCAGTTTCTTCTGTCACACAGGGAGAGCTGAAATGTTAGTGTGCAGCCATCTTGGAAGTGACCTGTCCTACCTTCTTTTGAAACGTTCCACAGCCTTTCTCAAGGACATAATCTTATTAAGGCCTTTGCTAAGAGTTCAGTAGCTCTTTTCAGTCTGGAAGAAAGTGACTTGTGCTCCTCTTGGAAGATACAACTGTTTAAGCTGAAAGGACTTCTGCACCTCATTGCTGAACCAAAATATCTGATCTTTTGCAAAGTACAGAGCTGAGCTAAATTTAAAGCAGTACATACATCTATTTTCTTGTCAGCCTAGTGTACTTGTGGGTAGTATGTACAACACTGGATTGATGTGCACTGCCATGTACGATAGTATTTGGGCAGAAACCGTGTCAGTAGAGCAGCGGGTAGCACACTTGCCTTTGGTGCAGAAAGCTGTGGGCTCTATTCCCACACCAGTTTGATTACTGACACTGCAGTACAGCATGGGGGGGGGGTGCTGCACTCCTGAGTGTGTTTTTCTTCGGATGAGGTGTTAAACCAAGTTCCCATCTGTTTGAGTTGGTGGTAGTTCAGGTGGATGTAAAGGATCCTACAACAACTACTGAAAAGAGTAGGGTAAGTTGTTCTCAATGTGTTTTCTCTCTCCTGTTGTCTGTCATTAGCTGTCTTGTTTTCCAGGCCACCCTGTTTGTTCCCATATGGGTGAGTTGGTCATAGGAACCGTCATCTAGGCAATAAACAAAACCCCCTAATGGCTGCCAAGATGTGTGACCTGAATCACTGCACCACATCCATTGTGATTGCATGCATCTGCACATCCACATTGAAATCTGCAGTAAGTGGCTTGATGAGCTTCTTCCTTATTTAAGTTTCCTGGTAAAACTAGATTTAAAAGATGGTTATCACATCCATATTCAGCCAGACTTAAGGCGTTAATATGATAAGTAAACATAAAAAACTTAATCAGTTTTCTGCCTTACTCTTTAGACTACCCACTGCACCAAGTGTGTCCAGAGTCAAGCTGCAGTTGTAGCTCATTACAGGCTACATGGTATCCACATTTTTCCATATCTAGATGACTTGCTGATCTTTGCAGAGTCGTTTTCAATGTGTTAGGAACGTCTCACTTTGGTGAGAGATCTCTTGCACAAGCTGAGATTCCAACTGAACATTCAGTATTATATGACTCGATCAAACAGGATTGTGTTCCTGGGGTGCCTGCTAGATGCCTTAGTTCTAAGACTTTTCTTCCACATGAAAAAATAGATCTGCATCTAGATCTGTTACAAGGGTTTTAGACTCTGACTTTAATCTCTGCGAGGGAGTACATGACTTTTGGGTCTCATGGCGTCTGTGATTCTCCTAATACCACTCACAACCATATGAGACAGATACAATGGTATCTGAAGTCTCTCTGGTCCCAGCACCAACACTCATCTTTTCAAATTCCAGTTCTGGGATTTGTCAGAAGAGAAATGACATGGAGACAGCAAATATTCCTAAATCCAGATCTCGTCTCCTCCTGTCCCCTGCTCTGTAGCAGTCAGTCACCACACACACATTATACTTTGCTTGTAGAGAAGTTTCAGGAGTGATAAAAGGGCAAGGTGTTTGGGACACTAGGAACAAACACAAGTACATAAATATATACAAGACATTCTTGCTCTGATCAAGGGATTCAACTCTCTGAATCATATTAGGTCCACAGGACCTCTTCCAGTTGCTATAGACAATACCACAATCATGTGGTACATTAACAAGCAAGGGGGACCAGGTCTTTTGCCCTTTGCAGACTAGCCATATTCACTTGGGATTATAGCTTCACAGCACAGTCTTGCCCTACAGGCATCCTACATCCTATCAGAGCAAAATTGTGTGGAAAACAAGCTGAGTAGCACAAAGGCAGACCCCCATCTCTAAGGAGTTTCTCAGGTATACCATTTTTCTGCTGTCTGAACAGTCAGCTGACAACACTCTGCTGCAGGACTCCATGCAAGATACCTTCTCCTTTCCTTCATCAGGAATGTTTCTGTATGCTTTTCCACCCTTTCCACGGATATCCAGGGTACTTCTGAAGATTCAGAAGGAATCTCTCAATCATTGTGGTGCATCCCTTCCTTCTGGCCCAGGCAACAGTGGTTTTCCCTTCCTTACATAATGGATACAGTCACTCAAGAACAAGGGTGTTTGATACACTCCAACCCCAAACAACTTTAACTGATTGCCTGGATGATCGAGTCTTAATTCCCTGTCATGTCATTTCACACTGAGCAAATCAGAGGAAGTCCGAGGAAGGGCTCTGAGCTAACTAATCTGTGATATATAACATTAAGTATCCTGTTTTTTTGCTTATTTCTGAGTTATTTATAGCACTTTTATTTTACTCACTGTGTGTGTGAGGTATTAAGTAGAATTTTCTACAATTGTTAAGCATCTGGTTGGGTTTGTTTGTTCTGATTTCCTGCTAGGAGTGTATCATATAACTTGTTTGCATTTAAAAGCATTCTCTAGAGTCTCCTTGATCCTTTATCTGTTTAAACATTTCTGCAGTTTTTTCTACCTAAGTAGTGTTGGTAGTGTAGCATTGTCCATATTCAGGCTTTTGTTTTGGACTTTTTGTTTGTTAGTAGAGGCTGTGTGTCTGAGATCATGTCCCAGGCCATCATAGCTTAGCCAAGGCCAGTATAGCATTTCGGTGAGAGTGAATTGTTTGTGGTCATTGGATGACTGGGGTTGCCTGGACTACGCCTTGGAGTAAGCACCTCATTGGTTCTTTCAAGCTTTTTTTAAAGTTGTTTCAGGTTTCAAATTTGTTACTTAAGAAGTTAACTTGTGCGTGTTTCTGCCATTTCACACTGAGCTAATCGGAGGAAGTCTGAGGAAGGGCTCTGAGGTAACTAATCTACGATATATAACATTAAGTATCCTGTTTTTTGCTTATTTCCGAGTTATTTGTAGCACTTTTATTTTACTCACTGTGTGTGAGGTTTGTTTGTGTCTTTCGGCTTTTCCCGGTTAGGGGTCGCCACAGCGGAACTCCGGTCCGCTAATGATTGGTAGTTGATTTTTTACATGCCGAGTTACCAGCCCTGATGCACAACCTTCAACGAAGGTATGCCCATTCACGCATGTCTCCATGCAGAAGACGCTCTAGCTGAGAATCAAACCGGACAGCGTCTTACTGTGAGGCGACAACGCTACCGCAGCACCACCACTGCGGCATTAAGTAGAATTTTCTACAATTAAGCATCTGGTTGGGTTTGTTTCCCTCCCTCTTGGTATCCTGTTTTTATACTTGGTGGCTTTGCAGTTGCCCGCCCCTACTGTAAATTTGATCTGGGACACTCCTCCCAGTCTAGTGTCATTACCTCATTCTGCCTAGTACAGGGAGAACATTTGAGAAGGCCAGCCCAGTTAGCTTCTGCTCCTCCTTTCCCCTTTCCACTTTACAAAAAAAAATTTCTAAGCTTGTTTCCTGCTTTTCCTATACGTTGTCTAATCCAGATACAGATTTGCTGTATCCAGGACTGTTAGTAAGCTTCTGAGCCCCCAATCCTTTCTGTGTTGGAGGGAAGCCTTCTGGCTTAATTTTGTTTCTTAGCACTAGCCAGTTTTCTAGTTTCAGTACTCAAATCTGTTTCTTTGACCTCAGCACTTGTTCAGAACTCATTGTAAGCACTAAATGAGCTACAAATTACTACAGCACTCAACTTTCCTCACTCGCCTAGAGGAAAACAGTTTTTAGTACTTAATAAGCACCTATCCAGGCATGTCTAAGGGTCAGCTCCCGGTGTTTTCTCCTGTCTACCTGATGAATCCGGGCATCTTGGGGCAATGCAGCAATTGCTTCATGTACACAGACAACCCTCTCCTCCTACCACCCAACACTACAACCTGTGAGAGATGCACTTATATAACCAAAGTGGAAGCAAAGCTCTTTTCACCCAAGACTGGACTAGACAGTCAAGAGGAGAAGGTAAACACTTACACCACACCACACTCATCACATAGTCCCTCAAAACCTACACCACCAAAACACACACACCTACATTCGCGGAGGCTATCAAAAAAAACCTACCAAAGCAGAAACGCAAGCAACCTCCACTCCCCAACACAACCCAAATGACACATAGCCCGCAAACTCAGTGTGCCACTCAACCACAGCCCATAAGGCATAACAACGTACCCAACACTCTAGTCATAGGTGACTCTATAGTCAGGCAAACTGATGTTCCACTGACCAGGCTAAACAAGGAGAAAGTTACTGTCAGGTGCCAGGATCCGCCACATAACCCATGCATTCGGGTCACTCCACAGCAAGTACAAATATGACTCTGTCATTGTCCATGTTGGTGTGAATGACCTGAGATGTACCTCTCTGGACTACATGAAAAGAGACGTGGAGGAGCTTTCTGATCTTGTAGCCCAGGCAGGTATGACCCTAGCCCTGAGTAGCATCCTGCCATCACCCAGAATGATACCACAGTGCAAGGACAAAATGATTGACTTCAACAATTGGCTAAGCTTCTGGTGTCATTCTAAGGGGATCCAGTATCTGTCTGCCTGGGATGACATGATCTACAAACCACGATGCTTTGGCAGAGGTGGCCTGCACCTGTCGACCTTGGGATTCTGGATACTGGCTAAGGCTCTTGCCACCCCTATAGTGCCTTTTTTAGGTAAGATTGACAAATTCACCACCGTAACAGTTACAAGCAAGCAAAATCTGAGGGTAATGCTACTTAATGCTAGAAGTCTAAACCTCAAAATGCACTCAGTCGAGGCACTCCTTAAAATGGAGAACATCAACATCTGTGCAGTGACAGAGATCTGGTTCAAGGCTCCAGAGAGCACCCATGCATTACCAGGCTATAATTCGTACCACACCTTTTGGCCACCTAACCTGGACCGAAGCACTAAAGGTGGAGGCGTGTCCATATTCATTAAGGATATCCACACCTCCAGGCTAGTTGCTTAGTATAATGCATCTGAGATTATCCAAGTGCAACTAACTCTGGGCAAGACCACAATGCAAATTGTAGCTTGCTACAGATCCCCCCCACCATGCCCCAGGATTCCCACTCCTCATTTCTTGATACACTGGCAAATATTGGTGATTTCAACTACCCCACCATTAACTTGGAAAACTACTCGTGTACCAACTCTTGTGCTCAACATTTTCTGGAATTCATAAATTCCAATGCCTTGGATCAACTTTTCCACAACCCCACCAGGGTCAGCATTATCCTAGACCTGGTCATTGCCAACATGGGCACCCGGCATTCCACGCCAGAGGTAAATTCCTCATTGGATCCGACCACAAGCAAATCACCCTAGACATCCACATCCCACCCCACCCTCCATTAGGGAAACCACCGTAAAAATTTTCTCCAAAGCCAGCTTCACGCTCCTTAAGACAGAAGTGGCAAACTTCACGACACCCATGCTGATGCACAATAGAGATATGACTGCTGAATCCTATACAATTGCACTTTATAAGCACTTACATGAGTGCATGGATCATGCAATCCCTAACAGAACCAAGATGCTATCCTCCAAAAAAAGGAAGCCAATCTGGTGGTCCCCTGCTATAAACAAACTCTACAACAGAAGAAAGAAACTGTTGCAAAAAAAAGAGTAAAATCCCATGATTGGAGGAACTCCGTGGTCAGCCTCAGTAAGAAGCTGAGATCCCTCATAAAATCCTCCAAAGCTAGTTACGAAAACAAACTCGCCACTGATTCTAAAGACTACCACAAAGCATTCTATAGCTACGTCAAGAATTTCAATGGCAACACTCAGATCTGCTCTGAGTTACAGCACAATGGCACTAAATATACAGAACCAACTGATATTGCCAACATCCTGGCAGATAGGTTCAGTGCTAACTTTACCCCTCTCTCATCCCCTAAAGGGCCCATCTCTGTACTGGAAGAATGCAAAGTACCTGTAATCACGGCTGCACAGGTAAAAAAACACACTCTCCAAAGTCAAGAACACAGCATCCATGGGACCTGACAACATCCCAGTTTGTGTTCTACATGAACTAGAGCACGAACTGATATTGCCGACATCCTGGCAGATAGGTTCAGTGCTAACTTTACCCCTCTCTCACCCCCTAAAGGGCCCATCTCTATACTGGAAGAATGCAAAGTACCTGTAATCACGGCTGCACAGGTAAAAAACACACTCTTCAAAGTTAAGAACACAGCATCCATGGGACCTGAGAAAAACATCCCAGTTTGCGTTCTACATGAACTACAGCACGAACTGGAACCTCACCTAAGTACCATGTTCAGTCATAGCCTCACCTCAGGCTTTGTGCCCACTGAATGGCACATAGCAATAGTTATCCCACTCCACAAAGAGTGAGCCACCACGGACCCTGGGAACTACTGCCCCATTAGCCTGACGAGCCTGATCTGCAAGGCTATGGAGCGTATCATCGTGGAACTTATAAACAATGACATTGGTAATCTCCAAACCCTGGACCCTACCCAGTTCGGGTGTGTAAAAGGCAGATCATGTCTCCTAAATCTGATAGACTTCGTTGAAGCGGTCACCAAAGCCATAGACGAGGGTAAGGTGGTTCACATAGCCTGTCTAGATCTCGCCAAGGCTTTCAACACCATCTCCCACTCTGGAATTATAGACAAACTCACTAAACTAGGTATAAATCCCTATGTCACAAGATGGGTTGCCAAATGGCTCACTGACAAAACCCACACTGTGAAAGTAGCAGACTCTAAATCCAACTTCAGACCAGTGACAAGTGGAGTACCACAGGGTTCAGTCCTAGGTCCTCTCCTGTTAGCCTGTACTTCAGAGAAGTAGATACCAAACACAGAAGGTCTTTGGCTAACGAAGTTCGCAGATGACTGCAAACTAGGAGCCATTATCAAAACTCCTGACTATGTGGACATCCTACAAAAGGGCCTCACTGAGACAGATATCTGGTATCAAAGCCATGGCCTCAAGCTCAATGCCAAAAAGTGCATTGTTATCCCTTTTGGTAAAAACGCTGTACCCATGAACTACCACATAGGCGGTAGTCTACTTAACACCGAAAGTGTGATGAGACCTTGGGACACAGGTGGACAGTAGTCTCTCCTTTGATAATCACATCGCCACAGTAGTCAGGAAATCCTTCTACGTGGCACACCTCATCACAAAAGGTTTCTCATCCAGGAAAAAAGAGGTCATCTTTCCCCTCTGCTCATCACTCTTTAGACCCATTATAGAGTACAATGCCCCTTTTGGTATGTACCTCACAAGACATCTACAACAACTGGAAAGGCCACAGAAATACCTCACAAAGAGCATTACCGGCATCAAACAGATGCCTACGCAGACCGTCTCAAAAAACTCCAGCTTTTCTCTGTCGCATATCACCTACTCAGAGGCGATCTCTGCCTAACATACAAAGCTATGTCAAACCCAGAGCTGTTGGACATGCTCCACGTAAAGATATCCCAATCCCTCTGAGCTACATGCTCTAGGGACCTAAACTTTGTCACCACAATAAACAAAAAACATGCTGGAGGGATAGATTCCTGTCCCAGAGACTTCCCATACTCTGGAACAAACTACCTATCTGTATCAAACAAAGCTCCTCATTAGCAGTCTTCAGGAAGAATCTTGATTGGATGGGAGACAAGAAATTCACCCCAGGGATCACTTCTGTGGCTCTGCTGACAGGGGCACAGGGAAATAATTTTCTTGGATGGCAAAAGCCAGGGTACTGTTTGGCTAGGCTTATATAGGCCCTAGGGCCAATAGCTTAGTACCTACCTATGAAGCTGTAGGCACCTGTTTACTTGAGGACGTGTAGCAGGTACTAATGGAGGCAAGAAAGCCTGCTGCTAGAAAGTTGTGTATTAACAAATGGAAATTTTTTTTAATTGGAGACAACAATATAACTAGCACTCATTCAGGGTTAGAGTTTCTCAGATTTTGCTTTATTTGTGTAATTACTATCTTTTTGGCTTTTGTTACTCCTCTATCAAGGATCAGGCATCTGCCATTTCAGCATGTCTGCCCATGGATTCTTCTTTTTAATGCATTCTCATGTGAAAATGTTTCTGATAGGAGTTTTGCATGAGATCTCGGAGAACACTGGTGGCTGCTCCTTGGGATCTTAAATTTGTCTTAAAGAAGCTAACACATACTCCATTTGGACGAGCTTATCAGGTTGAGGCTCTTAACATGGAAAACCGTTATACTGATTGCTCTGACCTCTGCATAAAAAGTTTACTTTAAGCCAAACTATCAGTCTCCCTGAGTTCTTTCTTGAACTTACAAATGTGGGAGAAAGGATACTCCATACATTTGATGTCCACAAGGAACTCTGGTACTATACTGAGAAATCAAAATCATTCACATCTTCAGATCAGTTGATGTCCTTACATTCACCGCTGCAGTATTCATTGCAAATGGGATTCCCTGCCGTGTAGCCCGCCGACCGGTCAGTTTACCAGAGTTTACCATTGCATTATGGTATATTGAAAGTCACTTACACACTCCTTGCATAGCGTAGGGCATAAAGGTGATCTTAGGTGTACCATCCTCAGAATTTCTTTGCCGCCAGTCCGAATGCTGTTTTTAACCATTCGTGTGTTACCTCCGTCCATTTTTTTGCCATTCTAGTGATTGCTCCTGTTTGCTGAAGTCCTCACCATTGCAGATAAGTACCCAGTTGAGTTTTTTGTTCTTTTTCTGATTATTTTATGTTGTTTGGGAGTTTCATGTCATCCAGGAAGGGTAAATGCCAGTGTGGGAAAAGATAAATGTCTTTTTTTTCCTACGAGCTGCTCACGACCATATGTTGTGTTCAATTTATCAGGCGTTTGTCCCTAAAACTTTTCAAAGTAGGTTTTCTTTCCTTTCATTGTATATTGAGAACCAATGTCTTAAGTTTCTTGCTAAAGATACCATGGATGGAACTTCCTGCCCTGAGGGTCAGCCGTCAGGGAAGAAGGTGCAAAAGGTAAGACTGGAATCTTCTGCTGTCCAGCATCTGCTGGGAGTTTCTCCCGAGGTTATTACAAACCCGAAGACTCGCCTGGTTGTATTGTCAAATTCCTCTATTGTGTTTGGGTTGAAGGCCAGCGAGGATCTGGTCCAAAGAGGGTTTGCAGGCGTCCATTTCGGGCATTCAGGGGGAACCACGGTTGATTGTTTCCGAAGGGTCTAGGGGGGTTCCACAGTTTCTTTTTAGGGAAGTAGTTCCTACTACAGTTGTAGAATGCCATCCTGAGTCAAAGCATTCTCAGGTTTCTAGGACAGATGTTCCCTTGAAAAAGAAACAGAAAACTAATCATGTTTCTTCTGCTCCTAGAGATCTACAACGTGAGTGGCAGGCCTTTACCCAGGGGTTATTTAATGCTTTACTGTCATTAAGGCCTCTTCAACGGGTTTCGGTTCCTGCTCCTCCTTGGTCCTCTTCCCCTAAAAGGCCCAGAGAATTGAATTCTTCTGAGGAAAAGTTGGATTCTGAGGAGGAATCCCTTGCTTATTCTACCCAGATTTCTTCTCCTTTAGAGTACGGGTCTGTGGAGCGGACTGTCACACTCTAGATAATCCTTCTGAGGGAATTTCCTTTGTGAACACAATCTCTAGAATGATGGAATTTTTTGAGTGAGATTGTTCCCTGGTTTTGGATTGCCATAAAAGGTACTATGAGTTATTGCAGATGGAATCTCCTAAGTCTGTGGCCATTCCTCCTGTCTTGGCTGCTTTATTGGATGTTTTTTCCAATGCCTCTAAAGCACTGGATTCTCTGCCCCTTACTCCCAAGAAGTCTGATAGGTTTTATAGGGTGCCGGAGGATTGTTCCTTTTTGATTAAATGTCTTGCTGCTGAGCTCTCTGTGGTATCTGTAGCCTCTGATAAGCCATCTCAATTGCTTCCTTCGTCCAAGCTGCTGCCTTCTGACAAGGACAGTAGAATTATGGACAGGCTGGGTAAGAAGGTTTATATTTTAGCTACCCTGGCTTTTAGGGCTATTAATTGTCAGACCCATATCTCTAGGTATGTGTTGGCTCTTCTTTTTCAGGCTTGTCAGCTTTTTTTCCTGATCTCTAGACTCTGAGAGTAAACCTTCCACTATTTCCTTGCTAGGGACCTCCTCTCAAGTAGTTTGTCACTCTGTCAAATATAGTTATGATGGAGCAGATGCCTCTTCTAGGGCTGCTGCTTTTGGTTCTGTTCTGAGGAGGTATTCTTGGCTTAGGCTTCAACCTTTACCCAATGTTAAGGCTAAGTTGGTGGATGCTCCTCTGAATAATAAACTTTGTTTGGGGAATCGGCTGCTGGTTTATTTAAGTCTCTTCAGGACAAGGGGAAGGCTTTACAGGAGCTTAAACATGTCTTTGTTTCTCCTGTGCTTAAATTTCAGTTAAACTACCCTTCTAAGCCAGCCTTTGTTCGTAGGCATTCTCGTCCTCCTTCTAAAGGTAAAAAGGGTGGTAAACGGACTCCTACTGCTAAGGCCACTCAGAATGCAGGGATTCTAAAGCCTTCCTTTCCTGACAAACCAGGTGCTGTCTAACTATCCACCTGCTCCCAGCTGTTTTCCTCTTTCACTTCACTTTTCTCTTCCTGTTTGGCTCTGCATTATCTAGGATTCTTGGGAACTGTGAGTCATTCTGCAAAGGGTACTTGATGGTCTGGATTTCCCATCCTCTTTTTATGGGTATTCCTCAGCCTCCTCGGGAACTACTTACTTTTTTTTCCCCAGAGGTTCTTTGAGATCTCTTGTCTCAGGGTACTATTCAAGAGATGTCTGTGTCCCAAAGAGGAAAAGAGTTTTAATCAATAATGTTTCTGGTGCCCAGAAAAGCAGGTACTTTGAGACCTATTCTAGACCTCTCTCATCTAAACACCTTTCTGAAGGTGCCTTTCTTTTAGATATTGTCCCGTCAGTCCTTTTTTCCTCTCTTGCTCCCTCAGGCCTTTCTGCTGTCTCTATTCTAGACCTCTCTCATCTAAACACCTTTCTGAAGGTGCCTTTCTTTTAGATATTGTCCCGTCAGTCCTTTTTTCCTCTTGCTCCCTCAGGCCTTTCTGCTGTCTCTGGATCTCAAGGATGTTTATCTCCATATTCCGATCCAGCCTCTTTTTCAGGAGATGTTTGTGTTTCTCTGTTGCTTTCTGACATTTTTAGTTCTGTGCTTTGCCCTTTGGCCTTTCTCCTTCCCAAGGATATTCACAAAATGCCTCACTCCTGTGACTGCTTTTTGTAGGCTTCAAGGGATCCAAATCTTTCCTTACTTGGACGACCTGCTGATTCAGGCATCCTCTCCAGAGGTCCTTTTGCAAAATTGTTTTCTTAATATTTTTCTTCTTCAGAGCCTGGGGTTCACAATAAACTTCAAAAATTCTTCCCTGACTCCTTCTCAGGATCATATCTTTCTGGGTTGCAGGATTCAGATGGTGCCAGCCTCCTCCAAAGGGCTTAACTCTAATTTCTTACTTTCAAACTCTTCTTCCCCTGGCTTCCATTACAGCCAGGGAATTTCTGAGAGCTCTGGGGTTCATGGCTTCCACTATTCTGATGCTTCCTCTGACCAAACTCCACATGAGGAAGTTCCATTGGTTTCTGAAGTTGGTGTGGCTTCAGCATGCACATCTATAGACTTCAGACTTTTACAGATGTTCATCATGCATACAGCTGCAGTCATAACAGATGGGTTATCCTGCCGTCAGGCGGGTCCTCGGTCGGCCGAATTCCAAAGTCTAGGTCTGGCGTCGGTTGTCGTCGCTTCATCCCTGACGTCAGTGCGTCAGGGGTATAAAAGAGGCAGCCGATGCCATTTTCTTCAGTCTTTCTTGCCGCGCGGTGCCCGAAGCAGAAGCAGTTCGCAAGTGCTGGTCGGCCAGCTCCTGTGATTTACGAAAGTATTTCAGCCGAAGTCTTCTTGAAAGCTAAGTACCCTGTTGGGGAAACTTTTCTTGCCTCAGACCGATGTCAGACAAAGTTAATAATCGCATTTCTTGTGGGAAGCAAATACCGCATAAGGATTTCCACTCTTTCTGTATACCTTGCTTAGGCCCAGACCACGACGTCTCGGTCTGCCGTTTTTGTGCTAGATTCAATAAGCGCACTATTAAGCATTGGGCGGAGTTCGCCCTTCACTTTTTTGGCAAAAAATTTAATTATATTATGTCGTTGGATACTCCGACTCCAGTTTTGAGCAAAAACCGCAAAGATAAGGACCGACATATGAGGTCCGTGCCACCTACTGAAACCACGCCAAGACCGACTACCGGTTCTCCGCTACTCAGCGAGACACCTACGCAGCCCCTGAGTACCGATGACAATGCATTACCGGTGTCTTCAGTACCCGAGGTTGCAGGCTCCTTGGCCCCCATTCCTACTACAGATCCCGACGCCACTCCTGGCGGGGAAACTCAGAATTTAGACAGGCCTGCCATTTCTCAAGGGGTCTTCAGGCCTTCCTCCTTCTCTATTAAAGCCTTCACTAAATCTAAAGCAGCCATGAAAACCAAAAAACAGGTTCCTCAGACCCCCTCTCAAGGCACCATGCCTAAAAAACAGATGCTTAAAATGGCTGAGGATTTGATTACTATTATCAGGGGTTCTCATCCCCCCTCTGACAAAAGGCCCAGATTAGAGGAAGACTACCCTTCCTCAGATCAAGCTTCTATTGCCTCAGAACTATCTGAGGACCAGGATTATGCCTATTCTCCATTCGAAGACTCTGATGCAGAGGAGTCTATTCCCTTGGTCCCCCCCCCCCCGAGGACTTCTCTTTTGGGGAAACCCTGCATACATTGAGGGAACATTTTCACTGGGAAGGCCAAGATTACTCAGATTCCAAGAAAAGGCTCAGGGAATTTCTTCTGCTCCTCCAGCATAGGCCTCTGGCTATCCCTCCTGTTTTAGATGTATTGGATGATGTGTGCACAGAAGCCAGCCTTAATCCTGATTCTTTGCCTCCAGCTCCTGTTAAACCAGACAGGTATTACCGGGTTCCTGATTCTCACCAGTTCCTATATAAAAGCCATACTGCTGACCCAGAAACAATTTCACAGGATCCCAAGGGAATTAAGGCCTCTACTGCTAAAAATCCATTACCTTCAGAGAGAGATTCCAGAGCTTTAGAAAGGTGGGGGGAAAAGGTGTACACCTTGGCCACTTTAACCATGAGGGCATTAAACTGTCAGTTCCATATGTTAAAGTATCAACAGTTTTTAATATTTCAGCTGTAAAGCAAGATGACACAACCAGAACAACCAGATTTAAAAGAGTTGCAGGATTTGTTGCATGGTGCAGAGCAAGTGGGTAAACATACCTTGCAGTGTGGTTTTGATGCTTTAGAGGCCTCATGTAGAGCTGCTGTTACGGGGTCTGTTATACGTAGGCATGCTTGGCTCAAAGAGCAAACCTTACCAGATCATGTCAAAGCTAAATTATTAGATGCACCTCTTCAAAAAGATGTATTGTTTGGTGTTAAAGCTGAGGAGGTGCTAAAGAAAATGGAGGAAAAAGCGAAATCAATGCAAACAGTGAAAGATTTCCTGCAGGTACAGCCTCCACGTTTCAGCAGAGACTGGCCTTCAAAAAATTGGTCCTTTCCAGCCACGGACAGACCTCAAAGGGGCAGATACAGGCACCCAAGGGGCAGAGGGCAACCTCAAGGATCCTTCAGAGCCAGACAGTGGCAAGCACCAACCCCAAGAGGTGGAGAAGATAGATCACAGTCTTTTAGAAAACAGACACAATGACTTCCCCTACACCTGCCAAGCAAAGCTTTAATGGCAGCACCTTTGGGCGGAAAATTGACATTATTCTCAAAAAATTGGCATATTGTTACAAAAGACAAATGGATTCTGGAGATTATAGACAGAGGCTACAGGTTCCACTTTCACACCCTTCCAAAAATGAGAGGCATGACAAACCTGCCACAAAATCAAAGGGCAGAGGCACAAAAACAAGTTTCAGCTCTCATAGACATGAAAGCAATTCAAGAGGTACCTGCAAAAGAACAAGGTCAAGGGTTTTATTCCAGACTATTCCTGGTACCGAGGAAAGACAAAGATTGGAGACCTGTCTTAGACCTATCCATCCTAAACACATATCTACAGGTGCCAAAATTCAAGATGCTCACATTACAGCAGCTTCTTCCCATACTGGGCAAGGAGTCTTGGCTGGTAACATTGGACCTCAAGGAGGCATACCTGCATGTCCCTATCAGACAAGATTGCAGAAGATACTTCAGATTTCTTGCAGGTTCAACCCATTACCAATTCTCTGCATTGCCCTTTGGGTTATCTACTGCGCCCAGAGTGTTTATGAAATGCCTGGCATCAGTAATCGCCTTCTGCAGACTACAAGGGATACAAATCTACCCATATCTGGACGACTGCCTGATCCAAGCGGACAGCAAGGACATACTACTGCAGCACCTGGCGTTTGTAATAAAACTGTTGAACTTCCTGGGATACACAGTCAACAAAAAGAAATCAAAACTAATACCCTCTCAACAAATCATTTTCCTGGGTGCCAGCTTGGATACAACCACCCAGATGGCCTACCTCACGCCAGACAAGCAAGGGCAACTGTCTCAATACTTCAGAAAAATGGCAACTTACACCAGGCTAACTGCAAGGAAAATCCTGCAGGCTCTGGGATTCATGGCATCTTGCATCCTACTAATCCCATGTGCAAAGCTGCATATGAGGAAACTTCAATGGTACCTGAAAAACTTATGGTCTCAACACAGCCACAGCTTGGAAACAATTATCGCACTCATTCCATGTCTTCAAAAGGAATTTTTGTGGTGGACTCAAGCTTGCCAAAGAAACACAGGTCTTCCTTTCTGTGTACCTCAAGCAACTCAAATCATCACAACAGACGCCTCAGACTATGCCTGGGGAGCACACATGACAGATCAGTGCATTCAGGGAAAATGGACCTGGAAAGAGAAGCACCTCCACATCAACCAAAAGGAAATGCTAGCCGTGCAAAAGGCTATTATGACCTTCAAAGACCTACTGCATCCAGGCCAGCTATTGATAAGGACAGACAACACCACAGTGATGTGGTACATAAACAAACAGGGGGGAACTCATTCATACCCCCTGTGCAGGCAAGCCATGACCCTATGGAACACAGCACTGGAATTGCAAATTCAACTGCAGGCACAATTCCTGCCAGGGAAGGAAAACACTGGCAGACAACCTATGCAGAAATATGACAGATCCACACGAATGGAAGTTGCATCCTCAGCTTTTCACAAAGATAACTCAGGCATGGGGACAGCCAGACATAGATCTCTTTGCTACCCACAGAAATTGCCAGTTGAAAAAATTTTTGTTCAAGGACCTATCATCCACAGGCCTGGAAAGTGGACGCACTTTCCTTCAATTGGGCAACATTGACAGTCTATGCGTTCGGCCCTCTTCCTCTGCTGCCCAAAGTTCTATTAAAAGCCAGAGCAGAGAGGCCGAAAATGATTCTCATTGCTCCAGACTGGCCAAGACAACAGTGGTATCCGCTCCTGAGGAGCCTGACACATTCCCCACCATGGATCCTACCTCTAGTCCCTCTTCTGTTGTCCCAGCACAACTACAAAACCCTTCACAGCCATCTCAAAACTCTAAATCTAGCTGCATGGAGAATTCCTTGATTTCCCAACAGTTTCTTCTCTCCAAGGAGGTGCAGGATGTCATCTTGGAGGCCAGAAGACCTTCTACTAGAAAGGCTTACTCCGCCAAATGGAAACGATTTTGTGCCTGGAATCTAGAAAAGGGACAGAATCCTTGGGTAATAAATATACCTCAAATTTTATAGTACCTAGCTGAGATGTTAAACAATGGACTTTCCTTCTCCTCCATCAAGATCCACGCTTCAGCCATTTCTGCACAATACAACACAAATCCTCCATTATTCTCTCACCCTCTCTTAAGGCAGTTCCTCAGAGGGGCAAAGAATTTAAAACCCCCAAGGAAACCACCAGTCCCTGCTTGGTACCTCAACTACGTATTGGAAAAAGCTGACCCTTCCTCCCTTCGAGCCAGCTTCTTCAACAGAGTTACAGTACTTGTCATGGAAAACAGCCTTTCTTCTGGCTATCACCTCAGCACGCAGGGTTTCGGAGCTACAGGCCCTCATGGCTGTGCAACCATTCTTCATTTTCCATCAGGACAGAGTTTCCTTACGAACCAATCCTACCTTTATGCCAAAGGTAGTATCCAGTGTAGCTTTGAATCAGACTATCCACTTACTTACCTTTTATCCTAATCCACAAAACAAAGGGGAAAGACTACTACATTCCTTGGACATTCACAGACAACTACGTTACTACTTGAACAGAACAAAGCCATTCAGGAAATCTGAGCAACTCTTTGTGTCCTATGCTGTAGGTGCTCAGGGAAAGGCTATTTCCAAACAGACAATTTCAAAATGGATAGCCCACTGCATACGCTTTTGTTACTCATTTCATGGAAAAACTGTGCTTGCATGCATCAGATCCCACTCCAGAGCCACAGCTACCTCTGCAGCCTTCCTCAGGGGGGTCCCTACCAAGGACATTTTGGAAGCAGCCACCTGGAGTTCAGTGCACACTTTCTCCAAGCACTATCACCTCCCACTATACTCAAAATCTAGAGCGGACTTTGCCACAGCAGTCCTGCAGGGCATCCTAGCCCTTCCTAGTTCCACTTAGTGCCTACCACCCTTACTTAGCTTTGGGATTCTACCCATCTGTTATGACTGCAGCTGTATGCACGATGAACATAGTACAGTTTTGTACCTACCATAAATGTAGATGTTCGAGTGCTCATACAGCTGCAGTCCAGGTTTCCCTCCCTCCAACCCCTCTTAGGACAGGCTTTATGGCAAACACTTTTCATATAACCTTTCTGGGGTATTCTTTTATGGTGTATTTGCTTGCAACTACTGTTTTTGATTTATCAACATTGCATCTTTGCATAACATTACGTTTGTCTTCCTTCTGGGGACACCTGACAACTGGGGCAAGAAAAACTGAAGAAAATGGCGTCGGCTGCCTCTTTTATACCCCTGATGCACTGACGTCAGGGATGAAGAGACGACAACCGACGCCGGACCTAGACTTTGGAATTTGGCCGACCGAGGACCCACCTGATGGCAGGATAACCCATCTGTTATGACTGCAGCTGTATGAGCACTCGAACATCTACATTTATGGTAGGTACAAAACTGTACTTTCCTCTTCTCCTGTGTCTCAAGAAGGAATTTATGTGGTGGATTCAGCAGTTGTCTCAATCCAGGACTCCCTTTTCGACCTTCTCTTCCTTCTCAGGATCTGTTCACAGATGCTTCAGATAAGGGATGGGGAGCAACGTTTGGCTCTGTGAGGGTATTTCATGAGGACAGGGTGTCCTTGTGTACTAATCCTTCTTTGATGCCCAAGGTGGTTGAGTTGTCATTTAATCAGACTATTAATTTCCCTGCTTTTTTTCCCCCTCTCCGCAGTCTTAAAGTGAGAGGGTGCTGCATACCTTAGATGTGCATAGACAGCTCAGATTTTATTTGTATAAAAATAAAGCTATCAGAAAATCGGACCAGTTTGTTTCATTTCATTCTAGGTCTTTAGGTTTGGCTGTTTCCAGGCAAACTATTTCTACTTGGATTTCAAAGGCTATTTCCTTTTGTTACACTTTTCATAGCAATAACCTTCCTCTTTCTGTTAAAGGCTCATTCTACTAGGGCTGTGGCTTCTTCTGGTGCTTTTTTCAAGGACTAAGACATTAAATCTGTTCCTGAAGCTGCTGCTTGGATTACTGTGCATACCTTTACCAAATGTTACCAGTTGATGGTATTTCCAGAGCTAGAGCTGGTTTTGCTGATGCCATTCTTCATGGCTTCTTAGAGGGCTCTGCTGCTGCCTCACTCAAAATTTCTTCTTGAGCTTTAGCACTGTCCCATTTGAAATGAATACTGCAGCAGTGTATGCAAGGACATAGTACGGTTGTGTAAAATCTTACCATATTGGTAGATATCCTTGCCTTCACGGCTGCAGTATTCACTCCGTCCCTCCATCCCCCTAGTCTTTTTTTTTTTTTTTCCTCCTTCCTGGA